>NW_028284066.1:0-300000 GCF_059516105.1 Syngnathus floridae
AGGCTAAATGTTAATGTTTAATTTCATTCCTTTAGGTTCCACGGTGTTTGTTGGCTGTATGTTTTCCACTGCAAGAAGAGGCTCGTATCATTGACCAGCAGGAGCTACAATGGTGAGTACCCCTTTCGTCTTCCATTTATGTTAAACACTTCCTATTTCATGTCTAACAGTACTCGATTTAACAAATAACCATAAATAAATACAGTGTGGGCAGTCACGTTAACATATGTGATTATCCTGCCTAATATGTTTATCACAAATATGTCACTAATCACTAATATGTTTATTTGTTTATCACAACACCTTTGGACCTTCAGCAATCGATTATTTACCTTCATCTACATAGAGACAGAACGATGGTGTCTTAAACATCTCATTCATTTCACCAAATAACTTCACGCAGGTGGATAACGGCCGTCTCGGTCACGCTATGTTGCGTGATGCAGTTTTGAAGAACCAAATGCATTTATTCAATGACTAAGTCAAGCTAGTTCTATGTTTATGATGTTGTAAGTTACGGTACAGATTGAAGTTGAGTTCGAAGCCAGTGGAAAACAGCGCTGCGTTTGTGCTCTCCAGGTACAAATGTTGTGATCTCTGACTGACGACCGGGCGAGACTCGAGTAAGAGATGTCCAAACGAGCTCCGGCAGGGCGGGCCAAGGCGGAGCGAACGGACGCCCTTCAGGCCGCCAATGACGAGCTGAGAACCAAACTGATGGACGTCCAGTTAGAACTTCAGCAGGAGAAGAACAAGGTGAAAACCTCAACAGACAGACACTGCCTGCCTCCCTGCCTGCCTCCCTGCCTGCCTCCCTGCCTGCCTCCCTGCCTGCCTCCCTCCCTCCCAGTTTTCCCGATGTAGATTAGACATGCGTGTGCCATGACTGTGTCAGCCTACATCAACAAATGCACCGAGGACGTCAGCACCACTAAGAATATCATCACCCGGGGCAACCAACGACCCTGGATGACTGAGGAGGTACGTCAAACGCTACGAGCGCGGAACTCTGCCTTCAAGTCTGGCGACAAGGAGACACTGAGGACAGCGAGAGCCAACTTGAACCGTGCCATCAGGATAGCGAAGCGAGACCGCAGTCGAAAATTTCAGGATCGTTTCCACGACGTCAAAAACATCAGGAGCATGTGGCAAGGCATACGGGCGATTACAGACTACAACTCACCCTCCCCCCCCCCCGGTGGGTGTAGTTGATGCTGACTTTCTAAATGGTCTAAATAACTTCTTTGGGAGGTTCGAGGCACTAAACGGCACTCCAGCAGTTAAAACTGTCCCCCATCAGGAAGAGGAGGTACTCTGCCTTGACTCCGCCGATGTGTTGAAGACCCTGAGGAGAGTCAACCCCTGTAAGGCCCCTGGCCCCGACAACATTCCTGGGCGTGTGTTCAGGGAATGTGCAAGTCATCTGGCTGGGGTCATCACAGACATTTTTAACACCTCGCTGGGCCAAGCCACAGTGCCGGCGTGCTTTAAGACTGCCTCCATCATTCCGGTGCCGAAGAAACCTCAAATCACCTCATTTAATGATTACCGGCCTGTTGCACTGACTCCGGTTATGATGAAGTGCTTCGAAAGGCTGCTTAAAGGTCACATCGTTTCCAGACTCCCCCTATTATTTGACCCGTTCCAGTTTGCAAAACCGCTCCACTCAGGACGCCATCTCCTCCGTTCTTCACCTGAGCCTGGCTCACCTGGAGGAGAAGAACACCCATGTGCGGAGGCTGTTCCTGGACTTCAGCTCAGCGTTTAACACCATCATCCCACAGCATCTGGTAGGAAAATTGGAACACCTGGGCTTCAACACCCCCCTTCGCAACTGGCTGCTAGACTTCCTCACCAACAGACCTCAGTCAGTCCGGGTCGGACAGAACACCTCTGATGTCATCACCCTCAGCACAGGCTCCCTTCAGGGCTGCGTCCTGAGCCCCCTGCTGTGCACCCTGATGACACACGACTGCGTCCTCAGGTTCACCACCAATCACATCGTGAAGTCAGCAGACGACACAACGGTGGTGGGGCTCATCAGAGACAACAACGACCTGGACTACAGAGAGGAGGTGGAGCAGCTGGTGGGCTGGTGCAGAGAAAACAGCCTGATCCTGAATGAGGAGAAGATGAAGGAGATCATCGTCGACTTCAGGAAAAAACAGCCTCACCACGCTCCACTGATCATCAACAGCTCAGCTGTGGAGGTGGTCAGCACCACCAAATTCCTGGGGGTCCACATCACAGAAGACCTCACCTGGACTATGAACACTACGGCACTGGTCAAGAGGGCACAGAAGCGCTTGTACTTCCTGCGGAGGATGAGGAGAGCCCACCTGCCCCCACCCATCATGAGGACGTTCTACAGGAGCACCATAGAGAGCATTCTGACAAGCTGTCTCTCTGTGTGGTGTGGAGGCTGCACCGCCTCCGATTGGAAGAACGTGAGGAGAGTGGTGAGGACAGCAGAGAGGATCATAGGGGCTCCTCTTCCCTCCATTCAGGACATTTCATCTCAGCGCTGCATGTCCCGTGCCCGTAACATCATCAATGACCCATCACACCCCCACCATGGACTGTTCTCCCTGCTGCCCTCTGGGAAGAGGTTTGCAGCATCCGCTGCAGGTCCACCAGGTTCTGCAACAGCTTTTTCCCTGCTGTCATCAGACTGTTGAACACTAGAACTGTTGAGCTCTAAACTGAACTCTGCATCACACATTCACAGAACTGTACTTTATGACACTACGGACCTCTATCTTGCACTATCTCGCACTACCAACTTTACTGAACTTGTATAAACCCTTTAAATAGAAGTTTAATACATGGTTTAGCATTCCTCTGCACACTCTTGAATACTGTTTTGCCTACTTGCACTATTGCATAATTATCACTGCTGCACTTTATACTTATTTTTAATATATATATATATATATATATATATAGTATATATGTATATATATATATTTTCATAGGGTATGTTACTTCTATTCAACTGCAATATCACTACTTTGTTGTAAGACGTATGCAACGGAATTTCGTTTTGTATGCACCATGTGCAGACAAGATGACAATAAAGTTTGTCTAAGTCTAAGTCTAAGTCATGTCAGGTCAGCTGTCTGGAGAGAGAGAGAAGTCAGGACCTGCGGGCGGAGCACCACCGTGCCACCGCCGCCATGACGGAACTCAAAAGCAAACTCCATGAGGAGAAGCAGAAAGAGTTAGCCATTACCAGGGAGACATTACTGCGGCAGCATGAAATGGAGCTGATGAGAGTGATCAAAATCAAAGATGGAGAGATCCAGCGACTGAATGCCTTGGTCCTCAGCCTGAGGGACGGCTCCATGGACAAGGTGATCCGCTCTATCCGTGTCTGACTATCCGCACGCCACGTCGGGCTTCGATGCGGCCGCTACCGTATTGTGTAGCTTGTCCCCAGTAAGCGTCGCGGCGCTCCGTTGCGGTCTCAACGGCCCGGTGTGGCGCAATGTCTGCTCAGGTGAGGAGGGGGGGCGCTTTGCTGGCGGAGGTGGAGGAGACGCGGCGGTGTCGGGAGACCGAGCGGTGTCGCCTCCACCAGGAGCGCGGAAGAAGCCCTGGCAGCGGCCCAGCAGGCCTGGCAGTCCCGAGCGGCCGAGCTCCGATCGGCTCATCACCAGCATCGGGAGGAGCTGAGCCGAACCAAGAGAGACTGCGAGAGGGAGCTCCGCCGACTGGTAGGACTGATCAGATGCGCGGTGCGTGGCTATGTTCCCAATTTCGTTGTATACCTGCAGTGCAATGACACCTAAGGCATTCTATTCTATTCTATTTCACAAGAAGAAAATGTCCGGTTGCTCGCTTCGCTTTTGTCACAGCAAAGGTGTTCTAGTCGATTCAAGAAAAAAATTGGCCGGTTGCTCTCTTTGTTTTTGTCACAATTCTGGCAAATGAGTTTGCCCGCCTGCCTGAGCGCTCCCCGTTTGTACATCCAGACGGATGAGATCAAGCTGAAAGACAGAGCGGTTAGTGTTTTGGATGAAGCCCTGGGGCCGGCCACGTCCACCGCCTTCAGCTGCAGACTCAGGCTGCCGAGCAGCAGATCGCTGCCCTGAGGGATTCCCAAAGGGCGGGCCTAAACTACCCTGGAAGTGGGGTCAACGCCGCTACTAGCAATCCTCTTCATTGCGTAAGGCACCTCATCACACACTTGCAGTACGCATGACTTAGTTCGTTGCTGGAGGAAGGTAGCACAAAAACAGTTTTGAACTTTGAACGAGTGCTTGTGTGTGTGTGTTGCGGGGCGTTTTCAGTCTCAGGAGGATCGGGACACGCGACGGTTTCATCTGAAAATCGCTGAGCTCAGCGCAGTCATCAGGAAACTGGAGGATCGAAACGCCCTGCTTTCTGAAGAGCGCAATGAACTGGTAATTTATTGACGGCACGCTTGAAGGTTTGCGCTACGTTTGATGCGCGCCATCCAGCGAGGCACCCATTGCGCTTGCTTATTAGTTGAGCGGCGCGGCGAGTCGGTTGCCTGGTAGATGTCTTTTATTGGGAGCCAAAGCCACGATTCCGTTCAAACCGATGCAAAAGGAATGGATACGTTCTGGCCCGCGTGTTGTGCGTCTTTCACATCCCGCACTTCATGCTTGCAGCTAAAGCGACTGAGAGAAACAGAAAGCCAGTTTCTGCCACTCCTGTACAAAAACAAACGCCTGAGCAGGAAGAATGAAGAACTCTCGCTGGTGCTGTGTCGCCTTGAAAACAAAGTGCGCTTTGTCACCCAGGAGAACGAGGAGATGGCAAGCTTGGTAAGTCGACGCGGACAACGGCGGCGTGCCAACAGAGTCCACTGCATTTGTGTTCCACAGAGAAGGCCTAGTTCGCTCAATGACCTGGACCGCGGTTGCGGCCAGCAGGACGGTGAAATGGAGTTCCTTCAAGTTGTGGAGCAGCGGCACATCATCGACGACTTGTCCAAGGTCTTCAGGCAGGCGACTCGGTGCACGTACGGCAGCGCCGCGCTCGCTCGCTGTCGCCAGGAAACCTTTTCCGTCCAAAGCTTGGCCGGCGGCCGCCATCCAAAAAATTGGCCCCTTAAATTCCGACCTTTCAAGCAGGAGCATTGTGCGCACGCGTTTGAACACGCTTTAGACTTGTTTTGCCGTTTTCAGCAGCTCAAAGCTCCCGTTTTGTCAGCGCCTTTGCCACTCGCTGTGCGCTGAAAACGACGGACTTGCCCGGCTGCTCAGCCCGTCAACCATGAGCCGCGAGCGCGACGTCATTGTCCGTAGGCAGCTAGTGGCAAAATGCACCCTGTTAGAGTTGCGCTCGCTCCAACTTATTTTGCAAGAACCACACGGGAGACAAGTAAGTTCTTTTGGACACCTGCAGGTGGAGAGTCCATCCGTTGTACGAATGAAGTCTGACTCTCGGCTCCTGCACGAGCATTTTAATTAAGAGAAACAGGGTGGGTGTAAGAGTGGATTGAATAGAGGAAGCCCTTGACCTCTAGTCAAAACATAGCAAGGGGTGTTTTACGACTTTGTGTAGGAAGGGATAAGCGATAGGGATAAATAAGGGATAAATAATATTATTTATTACAGGTCGCAGTCAAAGTCAAAGCAACACAATGATACGATAAAGATAATCTGGAAAACCCTGACACACCCTGTAGTTGTCACTTTTGGAAAAGACGAGCGTCCCTCCAATCATCGCCGGTGACGTGTTTTTCAGGCTCTGGAGACAGGAGCTCATGTCAGAAATGTCATTGTGAGTCGCGTTTGTTTCTGCGCCGGAGCCGTTCGTTCCCTTTGCATCCAAAGAATCTCAAAGGCGGATTATTTGTGTCGACAGGAGAGAGATTTGCTGCTACGATACCGACGTCGAGAATCTCTGAGGAGGAACAAAGCGTGAGGTCCTGCAAGGTGAGTCTGTTTGTTTGCGGCTGCTTGGTGTTGCGCAAGATGAAATGGCCTTTTTCTCGCTATCGTTCCTCTCGTCGATTCATCGTGAGGTGTCGCTTCAGTTTGTTCAGAGAGATGTTTGCTTCCGCGCCCGCAGGTCATCGAAACATTTTACGGCTACGACGAAGACGTGTTGGTGGACTCGGACGGATCGTCCTTGTCTTTTCACACCGACAGAACCCCCGACACGGAACCCGAAGAGGTAGCCCGCCATTTCTGCCAGCGTATTGGCACCAAACATTCCTCTTCAGCCTGGAATCGGACTCGTCTTTGCGTCGCGGGTGCTTTGTCGCCGGTCTGACTGATTCTGGTACTAGTGCTGTGTTGCATTGGTGTGTGCATGAAGAGGCGGAGCTTCGCTACCGCCAGCTGACGCAAGAATATCAAGCGCTGCAACGAGCCTACGCTCTGCTAGCCCAGACCAGCGAAAGGGGACTACGACGCCGAGAAGGAGATCAAGGTGGCGCCCCTTCCCGCAACCCCCGGCCGGGTCGCAGCCTCCCCGTTCTCACCCAGCCTCGGGTGTTCTCTGGTCTGAAAGGAGGAGGAGGAGCCTCCCTCCTCCTCCTTTCAGACCAGAGAAAAGCTGATGGTAGAAATGGGTCACTATCAAAGCAGAGTAGCAGATCTGGAGTCAGCGCTGAAGCAACAAGGACAGGTAAGCTCATCAATGAGCACACCTTTTTCTCAGACAAAATAGCTACATTCTTCAGTCACTCATCCGTCTGGCATTACTGGACCAACCCCCCCCCCCCCCCCCCCCCCCCCCGAACGTGGCTGGGAAAATGCGGAGAAAAGCAAATGTCATTTTCCAGTCAACCAAAGAATTTGTGGATGAAAATGACACAACATTCCAAAGCTGTCCACGCGTTTGTCTCTTCTAGAATGTCAAGTGGGTGGAGGAGAAGCAGCTGCTGCGTCAGAGCAATCAGCAGTTGGCCGAAAAGGTGACGGAAAGAAAGGCGCTGGGCGGAGTCGCTTGGCGTCACACCTGTCGGGAAGCCCCGCAGATGAGGTCTGACTGTCTTTTCAGGTCAGGCGGATGGAGGCGGAAGAAGCGCGTCTGAAAGAGCACATCCAGGATATCCGAGACCAAAACGAACTGCTTGAGTTCCGCATCCTGGAGCTGGAGGTGGGAAGACTCGCACAAGCGTGTTGAGGCCAGAGATGTGACGGACGGACGGACGGACGGACGGACGGATGCATGCCTCTGCCTTTCAGGAGAGGGAGTGGCGCTCCCCCGTCTTGAAGTTTCTGCAAGTCCGTTTCCCAGACGGCCTCAGCCCTTTGCAGATCTACTGCGAGGCCGAGGGCGTGAGCGTACGTAAGGCGTCCCTCGCAACCCTAACCTTAACCCGAGGTCCCAGAACACCTTACATTGCTCCTTGCGCCTTTCCCCCGGACATCGTCATCAGTGATCTGATGAAGAAGCTGGACATCCTGGGCTATAACGCCGTAAGTGTATGTCGAACTCCTTATGTTCGCACTCCACGAGACTCGGCGGCTCAAATGTGACTTTTGGAAGGCTTTGCGCTGAAAGAAGCTTGTTGACGCTGTGCCTTTGGGCTCTTGCAGAATCTCACCAACGAGGAGCAGGTGGTCGTGATTCACGCCAGGACCCTTCTCACCCTAGCCGAGAAGGTAACGCGCACGTCCACGCACGCTCTCGCATTCTGCTTATGTGACAGCAGCCTTTCCTCAGTGGTTAGAATACATCAAAGTGACCAAGTCAGCACTTCAACAGAAGATGTTGGACATTGAAAGTGAGAAGGTAGACAGACACGCGACATCAGCCAAGGGGAACTCCGGCAATGTGCCCCAACAATTCTGACCTTGAGCTGTGCTAGGATATGTTCTGCAAGCAGAAGGGCTACCTGGATGAAGAGTTGGACTTCAGGAAGTGTTCCATGGACCAGGCTCATAAGGTAAGCCGCCCTCAAATCTCCCGCCGGACCACTGATGGACGAGGATTGCGGCCCAGAGGATCCTGGAGCTGGAGGCCATGTTGTACGAGGCGCTACCGCAGCGGGACTGCCCCGCCACGGACGGCGAAAAAGCCAGCCACGCTGGCGTGAATGACGTGCTGACGGCGGATCAGAGAGAAGAGCTTAGGAGCGCCGTGGACCAATGGAAGCGAGCCCTGATGTGCGAGTTGAGGGAGCGCGACGCTTGCATCCTCCAAGAGAGAATGGATCTGCTGCACAGCGCGCAACAGGTAAGGGCCCAAAGCCAGCCCGGCACTTACTTGCACGCTTACTGGCTTTTGAATGCCACTTTCCATTTGTCCGTCCTAGAGGAACAAAGAGCTGAAAGAATTCATCGAAGCTCAGAAGAGACAAATCAAACAATTGGAGGAGAAGTTTCTGTTTCTCTTTCTATTCTTCTCCTTGGCCTTCATTCTGTGGCCCTAACACCAGCTGGTGAGTGAGCTCCAGCGGCACCGCACTCGACACCTCCGATACACTGCCAGCCGGTCTCAGACGTTGGCAGACGCTCCGATGCCAACGTATACCCCCCGCCACGGTGACAGAGGCACCGCGTCACACCGGCGCTCATCCAATCAGAAGGCAGGAAAAGCAAATTCACATGCAGGGCACTTTTGAACCAGAAGAGAGCGCCACAAAAAACGGTTGTTGCCCCAAACGCGCACTAAAAAGGGTCAGAATAACAAGAGTCCCACTGGCCAGCCGGGGCCACCCGTCCAGCTGTTTCTTCAGGGGGGAAAAAAATTGGAGTCACCGGTGAGTACATTTTGCATTTAGCTCTGCTTTTCTGCTTCTGTCTTCAAGTGTGTGGCATCCTGCGATCAAAGAGTCAGCCAACCCCAAAGCGGTTGACCTCAACGTCCCACCACCATGCCTACCAGAGCAGGTGACGTGATGCTTTGGACATCCTTCCGTCTCAGATGCCCAAAAGTACTCTTTGCCACATCTGCGGCAATACGGTGTCTTTTCAAAGGTGCAAATAAATCCAGCGTGGGCGGAACACGCACGTCTTCGGTTTTTCCCGCTTTGTTTGTGTGACAGCTGTTGTGAAAATTTTATACAAATAAAGTTGTATAGTACAGGTTTGGCCAAGCCGCAACTCCCGAACCGCATGCGGCTCTTTTATGTTCATATCAACATTTGTGTGTGTGTGTGTGTGTGGGGGGGGGGGGGGTTGTGCGTGTTGGCTTCACTTGAGTTCAATTTGGTATTTTGGTCAAAAGCGCATGTGGTGAAATTCCACAAAGTAGGATGGGCAAACACATTTCTTTAAACTATGAGTGTCAATTGGGCTCTCGAAATGGCAGGGAAAAGATGCACAGCAAAACGAAAATACGTAGATGAACACAGGACGTTTTAATCAGAGTGGGAAAGTTTCTATTTTTTGTTGAACGTGATGGCAAACCATTCTGCCTGATATGTCAGACCTCAGCGCATTTCAAAGATTCAAATCTTCAGCGCCATGCACTTCAGCTCACTCCATGCTAACATTGATCAGGCGTCGAACCCGCATCATCATGCTTAAGAGGTGGCCATGCTAACCAGTGCGCCATTATGTCAACGCATAATAACTAAGTCTACTGGTCAAAACAGCGGTTACTATATGACGTCGCTACGTCGTGGTCACGTGACGCAGACAAGACGTCAATGGACGTGGGCAGAGTTAACTTGTTTAAAAGGGAGTAGGCAGAAGAAATATTTAATTTATTTAAATCTATTTTGAGTGCACACCATTCATTATGCCAATGCATAACAACTGTAAATCTACTAAACAAAACAGCGGTTGCTATATGACATCTGCCACGTCGTGGTCACGTGACATACGTGACGTCGATGGGCGTAACTTTCGCCGGAATTCAAATCCGCGGGGAGAGTTAACTTGTTTAAAAGAGAGTGGGCAGAAGAATTATTTAATTTATTTAAATCTATTTGGTGTGTGCGCCATTATGTCAATGCATAACAACTGTAAGTCTACTAAACAAAACAGCGGTTGCTATAAACAACTGTAAGTCTACTAAACAAAACAGCGGTTGCTATATGACGTCTGCCACGTCGTGGTCACGTGACGCGGACGTGACGTCGACGCCTACTTTACATCCCACCGATCACAGGACCCCTCGGCTGCATAACCGTGCCCCCTTCCCAACCAATCGGATTTGCTATACGCGAAAACGACGCCAATGGAAAGAGCTTCCGCCCAAATTTAAATCCGTGGGCGTGGCTCGCAGCAGGAAGTAGGAAAATGGCGGCGATGTTGACAAAGACACAGCGGATGGTAACATACGACTAACAAGAGAAATATTTTTATTTTCTGCTTGCAACTGGACCGTCCAGAGCGTACACGGTAAGTACAACTCATCGTTTTTAAAAAGAAGTACTTTTGTTGCCCTGAAAAGCGAGTGAGCGTGGCGTTTGTGGGGGACGTCGAATTTCGACGATTCTTTCTGGTCAACGGTTGTAAATGATTGTGTTGATTAAAAAAGAAAACTTGATGTAACTCTACTTTTAACTGCCGTTTCAGATAGATTTGGAATTGCATCACATCCAATTTTGCCTAGAGCGTACACGGTAAGTAACACTCGTTGTGTTTAAGGAGATTTACGTTTGTAATAGCAGAAGTGTAGCCGCGTTGCGTTGTACGTGTGAATGTTGGTCCGGGCGAAATGTTAATGTTTAATTTCATTCCTTTAGGTTCCACGGTGTTTGTTGGCTGCAAGTTTTCCACTGCAAGAAGAGGCTCATATCATTGACCAGGAGCGAGCTACAATGGTGAGTAGCCATAACATTTATGTTAAACACTTCCTATTTCATGTCTAACAGTACTTGATTTAACAAATAACCATAAATAAATACAGTGTGGGCACTGAAGTTAACATATGTGATTATACTGCCTAATCTGTCACCGAGTAGATTGTTGCAAAGTAATATAAGATCCAAAGTTGTAATTCAGAATAGTTTTCAAAAGAAGGCCATTAGAATTATATACAAGTCTGATTACCCTGAACAAGCTATTAATTAAATCACAAATTCTTCAATTCAAAGATTTGGTAGATTATCAGACAAATAATGTCTAACAGTAATTGATTTAACACATCACGATAAGTAGATTGAGTGTGGGCACTCTCAAGTTAACATATGTGATTATACTGCCTAATCTGTTACAGAGTATGTTGTTGCCAAGTAATGTAGAATAGATCCAAAGTAGTAATCCAGAATAGTTTTGAAGAGGCCATTAGAATGATAAACAAATCTGATTACCTTGAACATAATAACAAGCTAAGTGTTTAATATGTCCTATGAAGTCAAAATTGGGCACCATCATGTGGTGAAATTTGGAATTGCATCACATCCAATTTTGCCTGGGAACAAACAGATTACATAAATCTTAGTTTTGAATAAGCCACTCCTTCTCAAACAAGTAAACTCTGCCCATTTTGCGCAGTAGATGTTCTGTTAATATCTAGTATTTATACAAAGTCATAATTTAAATTGCTTTCAACCTTCATTCATCGGTTCAACCAACATTACTCGCTCTTATTACCAACTTGTATTGATTTAACTAAGCGTTTAATACTTCCTATCAGGTCTCAAATCGAGATTTGGCAAAATACAATTTCAGCAAATCCAATTTTGCCAGGGAACAAAAATAGATTAAATAAACTAAATAAGTCCTCTTCCCATTAAATAAATCAGAAAAGTCTGTCTTGTAACCAGTCCTCTTCAAACAAGTAAAGTCTGCCCATTTTGTGCCGTAGATTTTGTGTCTATGCCTAGTATTTAAACAAAATCATAATTTAAACGACTTCTTTCCTTCATTCACTTTGGAAATTTGGAATTGCAGCAAATCGAATTTTGGCAGGGAACAAAAATAGATCAATTAAACTAAATAAGTCTTCTTCCCATTAAATAAATTAAAAAAGTCTGTCTTGTAACCAGTCCTTTTCAAACAAGTAAAGTCTGCCCATTTTGTGCCGTCGATTTTGTGTTAATGCCTAGTATTTATACAAAATCATAATTTAAAGGACTTCATTCCTTCATTCACTTTGGAAATTTGGAATTGCAGCACATCAAATTTTGCCTGGGAAGAAAAGTAGATTAAATACATTTAATAAGTCTTACTACTTCCCATTAAATAAATTAAATACGTCTTACTTGTTCCCACTCCTTTTCAAAACAGTAGTTTAAAACGAGGGCCCTTCACTCAATCTTTAACCTCAACCCCGCACGTTGTGTTGTATCTGTGAATGTTGGTTGTGGCCAAATGATAGTTTTCTTTCATTCGTTTAGGTTCCAAGAAAACTTGATGTAACTCTACTTTTAACTGCCGTTTCAGATAAGCGGGTATTACGTCGCAGTCATGTGCCGTGGATATGACGTAATTGCCCGAACCTCCGCCAAAATTCAAATCTGTTGGCGCGATGGCCGTGAGCCACTGAGCAGCGACGATTATCAACAGAAATATCTTTATTTTCTGCTTGCAACTGGACCGTCTAGAGCGTACACGGTAAGTAACACTCATTGTGTTTAAGGAGATTTACGTTTGTAATAGCAGAAGTGTAGCCGCGTTGCGTTGTACGTGTGAAAATTGGTCGAGGCGAAATGTTAATGTTTAATTTCATTCCTTTAGGTTCCACGGTGTTTGTTGGCTGCAAGTTTTCCACTGCAAGAAGAGGCTCGTATCATTGACCAGGAGCGAGCTACAATGGTGAGTAGCCATAACATTTATGTTAAACACTTCCTATTTCATGTCTAACAGTACTTGATTTAACAAATAACCATAAATAAATACAGTGTGGGCACTGAAGTTAACATATGTGATTATACTGCCTAATCTGTCACGGAGTAGATTGTTGCAAAGTAATATAAGATCCAAAGTTGTAATTCAGAATAGTTTTCAAAAGAAGGCCATTAGAATTATATACAAGTCTGATTACCCTGAACAAGCTATTAATTAAATCACAAATTCTTCAATTCAAAGATTTGGTAGATTATCAGACAAATAATGTCTAACAGTAATTGATTTAACACATCACGATAAGTAGATTGAGTGTGGGCACTCTCAAGTTAACATATGTGATTATACTGCCTAATCTGTTACAGAGTATGTTGTTGCCAAGTAATGTAGAATAGATCCAAAGTAGTAATCCAGAATAGTTTTGAAGAGGCCATTAGAATGATAAACAAATCTGATTACCTTGAACATAATAACAAGCTAAGTGTTTAATATGTCCTATGAAGTCAAAATTGGGCACCATCATGTGGTGAAATTTGGAATTGCATCACATCCAATTTTGCCTGGGAACAAACAGATTACATAAATCTTAGTTTTGAATAAGCCACTCCTTCTCAAACAAGTAAACTCTGCCCATTTTGCGCAGTAGATGTTCTGTTAATATCTAGTATTTATACAAAGTCATAATTTAAATTGCTTTCAACCTTCATTCATCGGTTCAACCAACATTACTCGCTCTTATTACCAACTTGTATTGATTTAACTAAGCGTTTAATACTTCCTATCAGGTCTCAAATCGAGATTTGGCAAAATACAATTTCAGCAAATCCAATTTTGCCAGGGAACAAAAATAGATTAAATAAACTAAATAAGTCCTCTTCCCATTAAATAAATCAGAAAAGTCTGTCTTGTAACCAGTCCTCTTCAAACAAGTAAAGTCTGCCCATTTTGTGCCGTAGATTTTGTGTCTATGCCTAGTATTTAAACAAAATCATAATTTAAACGACTTCTTTCCTTCATTCACTTTGGAAATTTGGAATTGCAGCAAATCGAATTTTGGCAGGGAACAAAAATAGATCAATTAAACTAAATAAGTCTTCTTCCCATTAAATAAATTAAAAAAGTCTGTCTTGTAACCAGTCCTTTTCAAACAAGTAAAGTCTGCCCATTTTGTGCCGTCGATTTTGTGTTAATGCCTAGTATTTATACAAAATCATAATTTAAAGGACTTCATTCCTTCATTCACTTTGGAAATTTGGAATTGCAGCACATCAAATTTTGCCTGGGAAGAAAAGTAGATTAAATAAATTTAATAAGTCTTACTACTTCCCATTAAATAAATTAAATACGTCTTACTTGTTCCCACTCCTTTTCAAAACAGTAGTTTAAAACGAGGGCCCTTCACTCAATCTTTAACCTCAACCCCGCACGTTGTGTTGTATCTGTGAATGTTGGTTGTGGCCAAATGATAGTTTTCTTTCATTCGTTTAGGTTCCAAGAAAACTTGATGTAACTCTACTTTTAACTGCCGTTTCAGATAAGCGGGTATTACGTCGCAGTCAAATGCCGCGGATATGACGTAATTGCCCGAACCTCCGCCAAAATTCAAATCTGTTGGCGCGATGGCCGTGAGCCACTGAGCAGCGACGATTATCAACAGAAATATCTTTATTTTCTGCTTGCAACTGGACCGTCTAGAGCGTACACGGTAAGTAACACTCATTGTGTTTAAGGAGATTTACGTTTGTAATAGCAGAAGTGTAGCCGCGTTGCGTTGTACGTGTGAAAATTGGTCGAGGCGAAATGTTAATGTTTAATTTCATTCCTTTAGGTTCCACGGTGTTTGTTGGCTGCAAGTTTTCCACTGCAAGAAGAGGCTCGTATCATTGACCAGGAGCGAGCTACAATGGTGAGTAGCCATAACATTTATGTTAAACACTTCCTATTTCATGTCTAACAGTACTTGATTTAACAAATAACCATAAATAAATACAGTGTGGGCACTGAAGTTAACATATGTGATTATACTGCCTAATCTGTCACGGAGTAGATTGTTGCAAAGTAATATAAGATCCAAAGTTGTAATTCAGAATAGTTTTCAAAAGAAGGCCATTAGAATTATATACAAGTCTGATTACCCTGAACAAGCTATTAATTAAATCACAAATTCTTCAATTCAAAGATTTGGTAGATTATCAGACAAATAATGTCTAACAGTAATTGATTTAACACATCACGATAAGTAGATTGAGTGTGGGCACTCTCAAGTTAACATATGTGATTATACTGCCTAATCTGTTACAGAGTATGTTGTTGCCAAGTAATGTAGAATAGATCCAAAGTAGTAATCCAGAATAGTTTTGAAGAGGCCATTAGAATGATAAACAAATCTGATTACCTTGAACATAATAACAAGCTAAGTGTTTAATATGTCCTATGAAGTCAAAATTGGGCACCATCATGTGGTGAAATTTGGAATTGCATCACATCCAATTTTGCCTGGGAACAAACAGATTACATAAATCTTAGTTTTGAATAAGCCACTCCTTCTCAAACAAGTAAACTCTGCCCATTTTGCGCAGTAGATGTTCTGTTAATATCTAGTATTTATACAAAGTCATAATTTAAATTGCTTTCAACCTTCATTCATCGGTTCAACCAACATTACTCGCTCTTATTACCAACTTGTATTGATTTAACTAAGCGTTTAATACTTCCTATCAGGTCTCAAATCGAGATTTGGCAAAATACAATTTCAGCAAATCCAATTTTGCCAGGGAACAAAAATAGATTAAATAAACTAAATAAGTCCTCTTCCCATTAAATAAATCAGAAAAGTCTGTCTTGTAACCAGTCCTCTTCAAACAAGTAAAGTCTGCCCATTTTGTGCCGTAGATTTTGTGTCTATGCCTAGTATTTAAACAAAATCATAATTTAAACGACTTCTTTCCTTCATTCACTTTGGAAATTTGGAATTGCAGCAAATCGAATTTTGGCAGGGAACAAAAATAGATCAATTAAACTAAATAAGTCTTCTTCCCATTAAATAAATTAAAAAAGTCTGTCTTGTAACCAGTCCTTTTCAAACAAGTAAAGTCTGCCCATTTTGTGCCGTCGATTTTGTGTTAATGCCTAGTATTTATACAAAATCATAATTTAAAGGACTTCATTCCTTCATTCACTTTGGAAATTTGGAATTGCAGCACATCAAATTTTGCCTGGGAAGAAAAGTAGATTAAATAAATTTAATAAGTCTTACTACTTCCCATTAAATAAATTAAATACGTCTTACTTGTTCCCACTCCTTTTCAAAACAGTAGTTTAAAACGAGGGCCCTTCACTCAATCTTTAACCCCAACCCCGCACGTTGTGTTGTATCTGTGAATGTTGGTTGTGGCCAAATGATAGTTTTCTTTCATTCGTTTAGGTTCCAAGAAAACTTGATGTAACTCTACTTTTAACTGCCGTTTCAGATAAGCGGGTATTACGTCGCAGTCATGTGCCGTGGATATGACGTAATTGCCCGAACCTCCGCCAAAATTCAAATCTGTTGGCGCGATGGCCGTGAGCCACTGAGCAGCGACGATTATCAACAGAAATATCTTTATTTTCTGCTTGCAACTGGACCGTCTAGAGCGTACACGGTAAGTAACACTCATTGTGTTTAAGGAGATTTACGTTTGTAATAGCAGAAGTGTAGCCGCGTTGCGTTGTACGTGTGAAAATTGGTCGAGGCGAAATGTTAATGTTTAATTTCATTCCTTTAGGTTCCACGGTGTTTGTTGGCTGCAAGTTTTCCACTGCAAGAAGAGGCTCGTATCATTGACCAGGAGCGAGCTACAATGGTGAGTAGCCATAACATTTATGTTAAACACTTCCTATTTCATGTCTAACAGTACTTGATTTAACAAATAACCATAAATAAATACAGTGTGGGCACTGAAGTTAACATATGTGATTATACTGCCTAATCTGTCACGGAGTAGATTGTTGCAAAGTAATATAAGATCCAAAGTTGTAATTCAGAATAGTTTTCAAAAGAAGGCCATTAGAATTATATACAAGTCTGATTACCCTTAACATAACAACAAGCTATTAATTAAATCACAAATTCTTCAATTCAAAGATTTGGTAGATTATCAGACAAATAATGTCTAACAGTAATTGATTTAACACATCACGATAAGTAGATTGAGTGTGGGCACTCTCAAGTTAACAGATATGATTATACTGCCCAATCTGTTACAGAGTATGTTGTTGCCAAGTAATGTAGAATAGATCCAAAGTAGTAATCCAGAATAGTTTTGAAGAGGCCATTAGAATAATAAACAAATCTGATTACCTTGAACATAATAACAAGCTAAGTGTTTAATATGTCCTATGAAGTCAAAATTGGGCACCATCATGTGGTGAAATTTGGAATTGCATCACATCCAATTTTGCCTGGGAACAAACAGATTAAATAAATCTTAGTTTTGAATAAGCCACTCCTTCTCAAACAAGTAAACTCTGCCCATTTCGCGCAGTAGATGTTCTGTTAATATCTAGTATTTATACAAAGTCATAATTTAAATTGCTTTCAACCTTCATTCATCGGTTCAACCAACATTACTCGCTCTTATTACCAACTTGTATTGATTTAACTAAGCGTTTAATACTTCCTATCAGGTCTCAAGGCAAGATTTGGCAAAATACAATTTCAGCAAATCCAATTTTGCCAGGGAACAAAAATAGATTAAATAAACTAAATAAGTCTTCTTCCCATTAAATAAATCAGAAAAGTCTGTCTTGTAACCAGTCCTCTTCAAACAAGTAAAGTCTGCCCATTTTGTGCCGTAGATTTTGTGTCTATGCCTAGTATTTAAACAAAATCATAATTTAAACGACTTCTTTCCTTCATTCACTTTGGAAATTTGGAATTGCAGCAAATCGAATTTTGCCAGGGAACAAAAATAGATCAATTAAACTAAATAAGTCTTCTTCCCATTAAATAAATTAAAAAAGTCTGTCTTGTAACCAGTCCTTTTCAAACAAGTAAAGTCTGCCCATTTTGTGCCGTCGATTTTGTGTTAATGCCTAGTATTTATACAAAATCATAATTTAAAGGACTTCATTCCTTCATTCACTTTGGAAATTTGGAATTGCAGCACATCAAATTTTGCCTGGGAAGAAAAGTAGATTAAATAAATTTAATAAGTCTTACTACTTCCCATTAAATAAATTAAATACGTCTTACTTGTTCCCACTCCTTTACAAAAAAGTAGTTTAAAACGAGGTCCCTTCACTCAACCTTTAACCCTATTTATTCACCTTCTAGGCTAAGTGTTAAAGGCTAAGTGTTAAAGGCTAAGTGTTAAAGGCTAAGTGTTAGAGGCTAAGTGCCAGAGGCTAGGCGCCAGAGGCGAGTTTTTGTGGGCTGAAGTTTTAGTGGGGTTAGTGTGAATACAATCCAAAAGAATACAACAGAATACAATACAATAGAATATAATACATAGATTAAATTCAATAGCTCTTACTACTTCCCATTAAATAAATTAAATACGTCTTACTTGTTCCCAATCCTTTTCAAAAAAGTAGTTTAAAACGAGGGCCCTTCACTCAACCTTTAACCTCAACCCCGCACGTCACATTGTGTTGTATCTGTGAATGTTGGTTGTGGCCAAATGATAGTTTTCTTTCATTCGTTTAGGTTCCACGGTGTTTGTTGGCTATGTTTTCCACTGTCAGAAGGATGAAAATACAAAGTACAACGCTTGGACGTGGGCGAAGACGTCACCGGTGAGTCCTTCCTTCCTATTTATTTACCTTCTAGATGCTAGAGGCTAAGTGTTAGAGGCTAAGTGTTAGAGGCTAAGTGTTAAACACAATACGAACAACACAACGATACTGCACTGAACAACACGATACCGCACTGAGAAACACGATACCGCACTGAACAACACGATACCGCACTGAACAACACCATGCCGCACTGAACACCATGCCACACTGAACAACACCATCCCGCACTGAACAACACCATGCCGCACTAAACAACACCATGCCGCACTGAACAACACCATGCCTCACTGAACGACACCATGCCGCACTGAAAGACACCATGCCGCACTGAACGACACCATGCCGCACTGAAAGACACCACCCCGCACTGAACACCATGCCGCACTGAACAACACCATCCTGCACTGAACAACACCATCCCGCACTGAACAACACCATGCCGCACTGAACAACATTATGCCGCACTGAACATTATGCCGCACTGAACAACACCATGCCGCACTGAACAACACCATGCCGCACTGAACAACATTATGCCGCACTGAACAACATTATGTCGCACTGAACAACACCATGCCGCACTGAACAACACCATGCCGCACTGAACAACATTATGCCGCACTGAAAAACACCATGCCGCACTGAACAACACCATCCCGCACTGAACAACACCATGCCGCATTGAACAACACCATGCCGCACTGAACAACACCATGCTGCACTGAACAACATTATGCTGCACTGAACAACACGATCCTGCATTGAACAACACCATGCCGCACTGAACAACACCATCCTGCACTGAACAACACCATCCTGCACTGAACAACACCACCCCGCACTGAACAACACGATCCCGCATTGAACACCATCCCGCACTGAACAACACCATGCCGCACTGAACAACACCATTCCGCACTGAACAACACCATGCCGCACTGAACAACACCATGCCGCACTGAACAACACCATTCCGCACTGAACAACACCATGCCGCACTGAACAACACCATGCCGCACTGAACAACACCATGCCGCACTGAACAACACCATGCCGCACTGAACAACACCATGCCGCACTGAACAACACCATCCCGCACTGAACAACACCATGCTGCATTGAACAACACCATGCCGCACTGAACAACACCATCCTGCACTGAACAACACCATCCCGCACTAAACAACACCATGCCGCACTGAACAACATTATGGCGCACTGGACAACATTATGCCGCACTGAACAACACCATGCCGCACTGAACAACACCATGCCGCACTGAACAACACCATGCCGCACTGAACAACACCATGCCGCACTGAACAACACCATGCCGCACTGAACAACATTATGCCGCACTGAACAACACCATGCCGCACTGAACAACACGATCCCGCATTGAACAACACCATCCTGCACTGAACAACACCATGCCGCACTGAACAACACCATGCCGCACTGAACAACACCATTCCGCACTGAACAACACCATGCCGCACTGAACAACACCATCCTGCACTGAACAACACCATCCCGCACTGAACAACACCATGCCGCATTGAACAACACCATGCCGCACTGAACAACACCATGCCGCATTGAACAACACCATGCCGCACTGAACAACACCATCCTGCACTGAACAACACCATCCCGCACTGAACAACACCATGCCGCACTGAACAACATTATGGCGCACTGAACAACATTATGCCGCACTGAACAACACCATGCCGCACTGAACAACACCATGCCGCACTGAACAACACCATGCCGCACTGAACAACATTATGCCGCACTGAACAACATTATGCCGCACTGAACAACACCATGCCGCACTGAACAACACCATGCCGCACTGAACAACACCATGCCGCACTGAACAACACGACGTCGCACTGAACAACACGACGCCGCACAGAACAACACGACGCCGCACAGAATAACACAATACCGCACAGAACAACACAATACCGCACAAACAGTTTTAGATAATATTACGTCGCAGTCATGTGACGCGGACATGACGTCAATAGGCGGAACTCACGGCAAAATTATAATCCGTGGGCGTGGCTTGCAACAGGAAGTAGGAAAGCGGCAGTTCTGGCAAACAAGACACAGCTGTTAGTAACACGATGACTAACAAGGCAAATATTTTTGTTTTCAGCTTGCAACTTGACCGTCTAGAGCAGGGGTCACCAACCTTTCTTAAACCAAGAGCTACTTCCTGGGTACTGATTAAGGCAAAGGGCTACCAGTTTGACACACACTTCTGAAATAGCCAATTTGCTCAATTCGGCTTTCACTGTGTTATTATTGTCATTTCCAGTTCACATGTAAGTGTGATTTTAACAAGAATAGCAAAAATACAGTCAAACCTTGGTTTTTGACCACAATCCGTTCCAGAAGGCGATTCGAGAAGCGAATCGGTCGAATTCCGAATCTACTTTTCCCATTACAAATAATGGAAGAAATGTTATCCGTTTCAAGACAAACCCACCCCCGCCTTTTTTAAGCATTATTTCATTTGAGCATATTTGTCCGATCGCGCAACTTCAGCGCACCGCCGAACGCGCAACCGTAGCGCGTCGCCACCGCGTAACTGCACCGCGCTGGTCACATTATTGTGACAGAGCCGTCGCTGAAATTTAGAAAATATCTTTAAAGTCCTGATGTACTTTCCAAAATTTAAGTGGACCTAAGTGCGCAGGGAGCTTAATTTTGTCCGATCGCGCAACTGCAGCGCACCACCAAACGCGCAACAGTCGCGAGTCGCCAACCGCGCAACTGCACCGCGCTGGTCGCATTATTGTGACAGATCCGTCGCTAAAATTTAGAAAATATTTTTAAAGTCCTGATGTACTTTCCAAAATTTAAGTGGACCTCAGTGCGCAGGGAGATTAATTTGGTCCGATGGCGCAGCAGCAGCGCGCTGGGCGCTCACTGTCGCATTGCTTTAAGAGCGTCTTTGTGTTTTAGGATGGCTGCTCCCACTTGCTTTCTTTGGAGGCATGATTAGGGGTTAATACAATCCTCAAAGTAACGAAAATACAATAACAACGGAGTCAGTCGGCATCCGGGCCGTGCGGTCGAGTTTTCTCGGGTCCTCCCGGCTCCTCTCGCGAGGTTCGACCTCCGAATTTTGTTCGACAACCGAAGCAAAAAAATGTCGAATTTTTTGTTCGAATTCCGATTTGTTCGAGAACCGGGACGTTCTAAAACCGAGGTTTGACTGTAAAATAAATAGATGCAGCTCACTGACAAGTGCCGCAATTTGAGCTAATTTTAGAACAGTCCTGCGGGCGACTCATGCGGTCCTCACGGGCGACCTGGTGCCCGCGGGCAACGTGTTGGTGACCCCTGGTCTAGAGCGTACAAGGTAATTACAACTGTTTTTTTTTAGCCCTGAAAAGCGAGGGAGTGTGGCGTTTGGGAGGAATGTCGAACTCGGCGTCTGCTTCCAGCCACAGACGCCAAATTTCGACGATTATTTCGACTGGTCAACGGTTGTAAATTATTGCGTTGACTAAAAACTTTATTTAACTCTACTCTTAACTTTGCCGTTTCAGATATGCGGGTATTACACCGCGGAAATGACGTCAATAGGCTGAACTCTCGCCAAAATTCAAATCTGTGGGCGCAATGGCCTTGAGCGAGACACCGGATACAAACACGACGATTATCAACAGAAATATCTTTATTTTCCGCTTGCAAGTGGACCGTCTAGAGCGTACACCGTAAGTACAACTCATTGTGTTTAAAAAGATTTACGTTTGTGTAGTTTGCGTTGCGTTGTATCTGTGAATGTTGGTTGAGGCTAAATGTTAATGTTTAATTTCATTCCTTTAGGTTCCACGGTGTTTGTTGGCTGTATGTTTTCCACTGCAAGAAGAGGCTCGTATCATTGACCAGCAGGAGCTACAATGGTGAGTACCCCTTTCGTCTTCCATTTATGTTAAACACTTCCTATTTCATGTCTAACAGTACTCGATTTAACAAATAACCATAAATAAATACAGTGTGGGCAGTCACGTTAACATATGTGATTATCCTGCCTAATATGTTTATCACAAATATGTCACTAATCACTAATATGTTTATTTGTTTATCACAACACCTTTGGACCTTCAGCAATCGATTATTTACCTTCATCTACATAGAGACAGAACGATGGTGTCTTAAACATCTCATTCATTTCACCAAATAACTTCACGCAGGTGGATAACGGCCGTCTCGGTCACGCTATGTTGCGTGATGCAGTTTTGAAGAACCAAATGCATTTATTCAATGAATAAGTCAAGCTAGTTCTATGTTTATGATGTTGTAAGTTACGGTACCGATTGAAGTTGAGTTCGAAGCCAGTGGAAAACAGCGCTGCGTTTGTGCTCTCCAGGTACAAATGTTGTGATCTCTGACTGACGACCGGGCGAGACTCGAGTAAGAGATGTCCAAACGAGCTCCGGCAGGGCGGGCCAAGGCGGAGCGAACGGACGCCCTTCAGGCCGCCAATGACGAGCTGAGAACCAAACTGATGGACGTCCAGTTAGAACTTCAGCAGGAGAAGAACAAGGTGAAAACCTCAACAGACAGACACTGCCTGCCTCCCTGCCTGCCTCCCTGCCTGCCTCCCTGCCTGCCTCCCTCCCTCCCAGTTTTCCCGATGTAGATTAGACATGCGTGTGCCATGACTGTGTCAGCCTACATCAACAAATGCACCGAGGACGTCAGCACCACTAAGAATATCATCACCCGGGGCAACCAACGACCCTGGATGACTGAGGAGGTACGTCAAACGCTACGAGCGCGGAACTCTGCCTTCAAGTCTGGCGACAAGGAGACACTGAGGACAGCGAGAGCCAACTTGAACCGTGCCATCAGGATAGCGAAGCGAGACCGCAGTCGAAAATTTCAGGATCGTTTCCACGACGTCAAAAACATCAGGAGTATGTGGCAAGGCATACGGGCGATTACAGACTACAACTCACCCTCCCCCCCCCCGGTGGGTGTAGTTGATGCTGACTTTCTAAATGGTCTAAATAACTTCTTTGGGAGGTTCGAGGCACTAAACGGCACTCCAGCAGTTAAAACTGTCCCCCATCAGGAAGAGGAGGTACTCTGCCTTGACTCCGCCGATGTGTTGAAGACCCTGAGGAGAGTCAACCCCTGTAAGGCCCCTGGCCCCGACAACATTCCTGGGCGTGTGTTCAGGGAATGTGCAAGTCATCTGGCTGGGGTCATCACAGACATTTTTAACACCTCGCTGGGCCAAGCCACAGTGCCGGCGTGCTTTAAGACTGCCTCCATCATTCCGGTGCCGAAGAAACCTCAAATCACCTCATTTAATGATTACCGGCCTGTTGCACTGACTCCGGTTATGATGAAGTGCTTCGAAAGGCTGCTTAAAGGTCACATCGTTTCCAGACTCCCCCTATTATTTGACCCGTTCCAGTTTGCCGACCGGCAAAACCGCTCCACTCAGGACGCCATCTCCTCCGTTCTTCACCTGAGCCTGGCTCACCTGGAGGAGAAGAACACCCATGTGCGGAGGCTGTTCCTGGACTTCAGCTCAGCGTTTAACACCATCATCCCACAGCATCTGGTAGGAAAATTGGAACACCTGGGCTTCAACACCCCCCTTCGCAACTGGCTGCTAGACTTCCTCACCAACAGACCTCAGTCAGTCCGGGTCGGACAGAACACCTCTGATGTCATCACCCTCAGCACAGGCTCCCTTCAGGGCTGCGTCCTGAGCCCCCTGCTGTGCACCCTGATGACACACGACTGCGTCCTCAGGTTCACCACCAATCACATCGTGAAGTCAGCAGACGACACAACGGTGGTGGGGCTCATCAGAGACAACAACGACCTGGACTACAGAGAGGAGGTGGAGCAGCTGGTGGGCTGGTGCAGAGAAAACAGCCTGATCCTGAATGAGGAGAAGATGAAGGAGATCATCGTCGACTTCAGGAAAAAACAGCCTCACCACGCTCCACTGATCATCAACAGCTCAGCTGTGGAGGTGGTCAGCACCACCAAATTCCTGGGGGTCCACATCACAGAAGACCTCACCTGGACTATGAACACTACGGCACTGGTCAAGAGGGCACAGAAGCGCTTGTACTTCCTGCGGAGGATGAGGAGAGCCCACCTGCCCCCACCCATCATGAGGACGTTCTACAGGAGCACCATAGAGAGCATTCTGACAAGCTGTCTCTCTGTGTGGTGTGGAGGCTGCACCGCCTCCGATTGGAAGAACGTGAGGAGAGTGGTGAGGACAGCAGAGAGGATCATAGGGGCTCCTCTTCCCTCCATTCAGGACATTTCATCTCAGCGCTGCATGTCCCGTGCCCGTAACATCATCAATGACCCATCACACCCCCACCATGGACTGTTCTCCCTGCTGCCCTCTGGGAAGAGGTTTGCAGCATCCGCTGCAGGTCCACCAGGTTCTGCAACAGCTTTTTCCCTGCTGTCATCAGACTGTTGAACACTAGAACTGTTGAGCTCTAAACTGAACTCTGCATCACACATTCACAGAACTGTACTTTATGACACTACGGACCTCTATCTTGCACTATCTCGCACTACCAACTTTACTGAACTTGTATAAACCCTTTAAATAGAAGTTTAATACATGGTTTAGCATTCCTCTGCACACTCTTGAATACTGTTTTGCCTACTTGCACTATTGCATAATTATCACTGCTGCACTTTATACTTATTTTTAATATATATATATATATATATATATATATAGTATATATGTATATATATATATTTTCATAGGGTATGTTACTTCTATTCAACTGCAATATCACTACTTTGTTGTAAGACGTATGCAACGGAATTTCGTTTTGTATGCACCATGTGCAGACAAGATGACAATAAAGTTTGTCTAAGTCTAAGTCTAAGTCATGTCAGGTCAGCTGTCTGGAGAGAGAGAGAAGTCAGGACCTGCGGGCGGAGCACCACCGTGCCACCGCCGCCATGACGGAACTCAAAAGCAAACTCCATGAGGAGAAGCAGAAAGAGTTAGCCATTACCAGGGAGACATTACTGCGGCAGCATGAAATGGAGCTGATGAGAGTGATCAAAATCAAAGATGGAGAGATCCAGCGACTGAATGCCTTGGTCCTCAGCCTGAGGGACGGCTCCATGGACAAGGTGATCCGCTCTATCCGTGTCTGACTATCCGCACGCCACGTCGGGCTTCGATGCGGCCGCTACCGTATTGTGTAGCTTGTCCCCAGTAAGCGTCGCGGCGCTCCGGTGCGGTCTCAACGGCCCGGTGTGGCGCAATGTCTGCTCAGGTGAGGAGGGGGGGCGCTTTGCTGGCGGAGGTGGAGGAGACGCGGCGGTGTCGGGAGACCGAGCGGTGTCGCCTCCACCAGGAGCGCGGAAGAAGCCCTGGCAGCGGCCCAGCAGGCCTGGCAGTCCCGAGCGGCCGAGCTCCGATCGGCTCATCACCAGCATCGGGAGGAGCTGAGCCGAACCAAGAGAGACTGCGAGAGGGAGATCCGCCGACTGGTAGGACTGATCAGATGCGCGGTGCGTGGCTATGTTCCCAATTTCGTTGTATACCTGCAGTGCAATGACACCTAAGGCATTCTATTCTATTCTATTTCACAAGAAGAAAATGTCCGGTTGCTCGCTTCGCTTTTGTCACAGCAAAGGTGTTCTAGTCGATTCAAGAAAAAAATTGGCCGGTTGCTCTCTTTGTTTTTGTCACAATTCTGGCAAATGAGTTTGCCCGCCTGCCTGAGCGCTCCCCGTTTGTACATCCAGACGGATGAGATCAAGCTGAAAGACAGAGCGGTTAGTGTTTTGGATGAAGCCCTGGGGCCGGCCACGTCCACCGCCTTCAGCTGCAGACTCAGGCTGCCGAGCAGCAGATCGCTGCCCTGAGGGATTCCCAAAGGGCGGGCCTAAACTACCCTGGAAGTGGGGTCAACGCCGCTACTAGCAATCCTCTTCATTGCGTAAGCCACCTCATCACACACTTGCAGTACGCATGACTTAGTTCGTTGCTGGAGGAAGGTAGCACAAAAACAGTTTTGAACTTTGAACGAGTGCTTGTGTGTGTGTGTTGCGGGGCGTTTTCAGTCTCAGGAGGATCGGGACACGCGACGGTTTCATCTGAAAATCGCTGAGCTCAGCGCAGTCATCAGGAAACTGGAGGATCGAAACGCCCTGCTTTCTGAAGAGCGCAATGAACTGGTAATTTATTGACGGCACGCTTGAAGGTTTGCGCTACGTTTGATGCGCGCCATCCAGCGAGGCACCCATTGCGCTTGCTTATTAGTTGAGCGGCGCGGCGAGTCGGTTGCCTGGTAGATGTCTTTTATTGGGAGCCAAAGCCACGATTCCGTTCAAACCGATGCAAAAGGAATGGATACGTTCTGGCCCGCGTGTTGTGCGTCTTTCACATCCCGCACTTCATGCTTGCAGCTAAAGCGACTGAGAGAAACAGAAAGCCAGTTTCTGCCACTCCTGTACAAAAACAAACGCCTGAGCAGGAAGAATGAAGAACTCTCGCTGGTGCTGTGTCGCCTTGAAAACAAAGTGCGCTTTGTCACCCAGGAGAACGAGGAGATGGCAAGCTTGGTAAGTCGACGCGGACAACGGCGGCGTGCCAACAGAGTCCACTGCATTTGTGTTCCACAGAGAAGGCCTAGTTCGCTCAATGACCTGGACCGCGGTTGCGGCCAGCAGGACGGTGAAATGGAGTTCCTTCAAGTTGTGGAGCAGCGGCACATCATCGACGACTTGTCCAAGGTCTTCAGGCAGGCGACTCGGTGCACGTACGGCAGCGCCGCGCTCGCTCGCTGTCGCCAGGAAACCTTTTCCGTCCAAAGCTTGGCCGGCGGCCGCCATCCAAAAAATTGGCCCCTTAAATTCCGACCTTTCAAGCAGGAGCATTGTGCGCACGCGTTTGAACACGCTTTAGACTTGTTTTGCCGTTTTCAGCAGCTCAAAGCTCCCGTTTTGTCAGCGCCTTTGCCACTCGCTGTGCGCTGAAAACGACGGACTTGCCCGGCTGCTCAGCCCGTCAACCATGAGCCGCGAGCGCGACGTCATTGTCCGTAGGCAGCTAGTGGCAAAATGCACCCTGTTAGAGTTGCGCTCGCTCCAACTTATTTTGCAAGAACCACACGGGAGACAAGTAAGTTCTTTTGGACACCTGCAGGTGGAGAGTCCATCCGTTGTACGAATGAAGTCTGACTCTCGGCTCCTGCACGAGCATTTTAATTAAGAGAAACAGGGTGGGTGTAAGAGTGGATTGAATAGAGGAAGCCCTTGACCTCTAGTCAAAACATAGCAAGGGGTGTTTTACGACTTTGTGTAGGAAGGGATAAGCGATAGGGATAAATAAGGGATAAATAATATTATTTATTACAGGTCGCAGTCAAAGTCAAAGCAACACAATGATACGATAAAGATAATCTGGAAAACCCTGACACACCCTGTAGTTGTCACTTTTGGAAAAGACGAGCGTCCCTCCAATCATCGCCGGTGACGTGTTTTTCAGGCTCTGGAGACAGGAGCTCATGTCAGAAGTGTCATTGTGAGTCGCGTTTGTTTCTGCGCCGGAGCCGTTCGTTCCCTTTGCATCCAAAGAATCTCAAAGGCGGATTATTTGTGTCGACAGGAGAGAGATTTGCTGCTACGATACCGACGTCGAGAATCTCTGAGGAGGAACAAAGCGTGAGGTCCTGCAAGGTGAGTCTGTTTGTTTGCGGCTGCTTGGTGTTGCGCAAGATGAAATGGCCTTTTTCTCGCTATCGTTCCTCTCGTCGATTCATCGTGAGGTGTCGCTTCAGTTTGTTCAGAGAGATGTTTGCTTCCGCGCCCGCAGGTCATCGAAACATTTTACGGCTACGACGAAGACGTGTTGGTGGACTCGGACGGATCGTCCTTGTCTTTTCACACCGACAGAACCCCCGACACGGAACCCGAAGAGGTAGCCCGCCATTTCTGCCAGCGTATTGGCACCAAACATTCCTCTTCAGCCTGGAATCGGACTCGTCTTTGCGTCGCGGGTGCTTTGTCGCCGGTCTGACTGATTCTGGTACTAGTGCTGTGTTGCATTGGTGTGTGCATGAAGAGGCGGAGCTTCGCTACCGCCAGCTGACGCAAGAATATCAAGCGCTGCAACGAGCCTACGCTCTGCTAGCCCAGACCAGCGAAAGGGGACTACGACGCCGAGAAGGAGATCAAGGTGGCGCCCCTTCCCGCAACCCCCGGCCGGGTCGCAGCCTCCCCGTTCTCACCCAGCCTCGGGTGTTCTCTGGTCTGAAAGGAGGAGGAGGAGCCTCCCTCCTCCTCCTTTCAGACCAGAGAAAAGCTGATGGTAGAAATGGGTCACTATCAAAGCAGAGTAGCAGATCTGGAGTCAGCGCTGAAGCAACAAGGACAGGTAAGCTCATCAATGAGCACACCTTTTTCTCAGACAAAATAGCTACATTCTTCAGTCACTCATCCGTCTGGCATTACTGGACCAACCCCCCCCCCCCCCCGAACGTGGCTGGGAAAATGCGGAGAAAAGCAAATGTCATTTTCCAGTCAACCAAAGAATTTGTGGATGAAAATGACACAACATTCCAAAGCTGTCCACGCGTTTGTCTCTTCTAGAATGTCAAGTGGGTGGAGGAGAAGCAGCTGCTGCGTCAGAGCAATCAGCAGTTGGCCGAAAAGGTGACGGAAAGAAAGGCGCTGGGCGGAGTCGCTTGGCGTCACACCTGTCGGGAAGCCCCGCAGATGAGGTCTGACTGTCTTTTCAGGTCAGGCGGATGGAGGCGGAAGAAGCGCGTCTGAAAGAGCACATCCAGGATATCCGAGACCAAAACGAACTGCTTGAGTTCCGCATCCTGGAGCTGGAGGTGGGAAGACTCGCACAAGCGTGTTGAGGCCAGAGATGTGACGGACGGACGGACGGACGGACGGATGCATGCCTCTGCCTTTCAGGAGAGGGAGTGGCGCTCCCCCGTCTTGAAGTTTCTGCAAGTCCGTTTCCCAGACGGCCTCAGCCCTTTGCAGATCTACTGCGAGGCCGAGGGCGTGAGCGTACGTAAGGCGTCCCTCGCAACCCTAACCTTAACCCGAGGTCCCAGAACACCTTACATTGCTCCTTGCGCCTTTCCCCCGGACATCGTCATCAGTGATCTGATGAAGAAGCTGGACATCCTGGGCTATAACGCCGTAAGTGTATGTCGAACTCCTTATGTTCGCACTCCACGAGACTCGGCGGCTCAAATGTGACTTTTGGAAGGCTTTGCGCTGAAAGAAGCTTGTTGACGCTGTGCCTTTGGGCTCTTGCAGAATCTCACCAACGAGGAGCAGGTGGTCGTGATTCACGCCAGGACCCTTCTCACCCTAGCCGAGAAGGTAACGCGCACGTCCACGCACGCTCTCGCATTCTGCTTATGTGACAGCAGCCTTTCCTCAGTGGTTAGAATACATCAAAGTGACCAAGTCAGCACTTCAACAGAAGATGTTGGACATTGAAAGTGAGAAGGTAGACAGACACGCGACATCAGCCAAGGGGAACTCCGGCAATGTGCCCCAACAATTCTGACCTTGAGCTGTGCTAGGATATGTTCTGCAAGCAGAAGGGCTACCTGGATGAAGAGTTGGACTTCAGGAAGTGTTCCATGGACCAGGCTCATAAGGTAAGCCGCCCTCAAATCTCCCGCCGGACCACTGATGGACGAGGATTGCGGCCCAGAGGATCCTGGAGCTGGAGGCCATGTTGTACGAGGCGCTACCGCAGCGGGACTGCCCCGCCACGGACGGCGAAAAAGCCAGCCACGCTGGCGTGAATGACGTGCTGACGGCGGATCAGAGAGAAGAGCTTAGGAGCGCCGTGGACCAATGGAAGCGAGCCCTGATGTGCGAGTTGAGGGAGCGCGACGCTTGCATCCTCCAAGAGAGAATGGATCTGCTGCACAGCGCGCAACAGGTAAGGGCCCAAAGCCAGCCCGGCACTTACTTGCACGCTTACTGGCTTTTGAATGCCACTTTCCATTTGTCCGTCCTAGAGGAACAAAGAGCTGAAAGAATTCATCGAAGCTCAGAAGAGACAAATCAAACAATTGGAGGAGAAGTTTCTGTTTCTCTTTCTATTCTTCTCCTTGGCCTTCATTCTGTGGCCCTAACACCAGCTGGTGAGTGAGCTCCAGCGGCACCGCACTCGACACCTCCGATACACTGCCAGCCGGTCTCAGACGTTGGCAGACGCTCCGATGCCAACGTATACCCCCCGCCACGGTGACAGAGGCACCGCGTCACACCGGCGCTCATCCAATCAGAAGGCAGGAAAAGCAAATTCACATGCAGGGCACTTTTGAACCAGAAGAGAGCGCCACAAAAAACGGTTGTTGCCCCAAACGCGCACTAAAAAGGGTCAGAATAACAAGAGTCCCACTGGCCAGCCGGGGCCACCCGTCCAGCTGTTTCTTCAGGGGGGAAAAAAATTGGAGTCACCGGTGAGTACATTTTGCATTTAGCTCTGCTTTTCTGCTTCTGTCTTCAAGTGTGTGGCATCCTGCGATCAAAGAGTCAGCCAACCCCAAAGCGGTTGACCTCAACGTCCCACCACCATGCCTACCAGAGCAGGTGACGTGATGCTTTGGACATCCTTCCGTCTCAGATGCCCAAAAGTACTCTTTGCCACATCTGCGGCAATACGGTGTCTTTTCAAAGGTGCAAATAAATCCAGCGTGGGCGGAACACGCACGTCTTCGGTTTTTCCCGCTTTGTTTGTGTGACAGCTGTTGTGAAAATTTCATACAAATAAAGTTGTATAGTACAGGTTTGGCCAAGCCGCAACTCCCGAACCGCATGCGGCTCTTTTATGTTCATATCAACATTTGTGTGTGTGTGTGTGTGTGTGGGGGGGGGGGGGGGGGGGGGTTGTGCGTGTTGGCTTCACTTGAGTTCAATTTGGTATTTTGGTCAAAAGCGCATGTGGTGAAATTCCACAAAGTAGGATGGGCAAACACATTTCTTTAAACTATGAGTGTCAATTGGGCTCTCGAAATGGCAGGGAAAAGATGCACAGCAAAACGAAAATACGTAGATGAACACAGGACGTTTTAATCAGAGTGGGAAAGTTTCTATTTTTTGTTGAACGTGATGGCAAACCATTCTGCCTGATATGTCAGACCTCAGCGCATTTCAAAGATTCAAATCTTCAGCGCCATGCACTTCAGCTCACTCCATGCTAACATTGATCAGGCGTCGAACCCGCATCATTCATGCTTAAGAGGTGGCCATGCTAACCAGTGCGCCATTATGTCAACGCATAATAACTAAGTCTACTGGTCAAAACAGCGGTTACTATATGACGTCGCTACGTCGTGGTCACGTGACGCAGACAAGACGTCAATGGACGTGGGCAGAGTTAACTTGTTTAAAAGGGAGTAGGCAGAAGAAATATTTAATTTATTTAAATCTATTTTGAGTGCACACCATTATGCCAATGCATAACAACTGTAAATCTACTAAACAAAACAGCGGTTGCTATATGACATCTGCCACGTCGTGCTCACGTGACATACGTGACGTCGATGGGCGTAACTTTCGCCGGAATTCAAATCCGCGGGGAGAGTTAACTTGTTTAAAAGAGAGTGGGCAGAAGAATTATTTAATTTATTTAAATCTATTTGGTGTGTGCGCCATTATGTCAATGCATAACAACTGTAAGTCTACTAAACAAAACAGCGGTTGCTATTTGACGTCTGCCACGTCGTGGTCACGTGACGCGGACGTGACGTCGACGCCTACTTTACATCCCACCGATCACAGGACTCCTCGGCTGCATAACCGTGCCCCCTTCCCAACCAATCGGATTTGCTATACGCGAAAACGACGCCAATGGAAAGAGCTTCCGCCCAAATTTAAATCCGTGGGCGTGGCTCGCAGCAGGAAGTAGGAAAATGGCGGCGATGTTGACAAAGACACAGCGGATGGTAACATACGACTAACAAGAGAAATATTTTTATTTTCTGCTTGCAACTGGACCGTCCAGAGCGTACACGGTAAGTACAACTCATCGTTTTTAAAAAGAAGTACTTTTGTTGCCCTGAAAAGCGAGTGAGCGTGGCGTTTGTGGGGGACGTCGAATTTCGACGATTCTTTCTGGTCAACGGTTGTAAATGATTGTGTTGATTAAAAAAGAAAACTTGATGTAACTCTACTTTTAACTGCCGTTTCAGATAGATTTGGAATTGCATCACATCCAATTTTGCCTAGAGCGTACACGGTAAGTAACACTCGTTGTGTTTAAGGAGATTTACGTTTGTAATAGCAGAAGTGTAGCCGCGTTGCGTTGTACGTGTGAATGTTGGTCCGGGCGAAATGTTAATGTTTAATTTCATTCCTTTAGGTTCCACGGTGTTTGTTGGCTGCAAGTTTTCCACTGCAAGAAGAGGCTCATATCATTGACCAGGAGCGAGCTACAATGGTGAGTAGCCATAACATTTATGTTAAACACTTCCTATTTCATGTCTAACAGTACTTGATTTAACAAATAACCATAAATAAATACAGTGTGGGCACTGAAGTTAACATATGTGATTATACTGCCTAATCTGTCACCGAGTAGATTGTTGCAAAGTAATATAAGATCCAAAGTTGTAATTCAGAATAGTTTTCAAAAGAAGGCCATTAGAATTATATACAAGTCTGATTACCCTGAACAAGCTATTAATTAAATCACAAATTCTTCAATTCAAAGATTTGGTAGATTATCAGACAAATAATGTCTAACAGTAATTGATTTAACACATCACGATAAGTAGATTGAGTGTGGGCACTCTCAAGTTAACATATGTGATTATACTGCCTAATCTGTTACAGAGTATGTTGTTGCCAAGTAATGTAGAATAGATCCAAAGTAGTAATCCAGAATAGTTTTGAAGAGGCCATTAGAATGATAAACAAATCTGATTACCTTGAACATAATAACAAGCTAAGTGTTTAATATGTCCTATGAAGTCAAAATTGGGCACCATCATGTGGTGAAATTTGGAATTGCATCACATCCAATTTTGCCTGGGAACAAACAGATTACATAAATCTTAGTTTTGAATAAGCCACTCCTTCTCAAACAAGTAAACTCTGCCCATTTTGCGCAGTAGATGTTCTGTTAATATCTAGTATTTATACAAAGTCATAATTTAAATTGCTTTCAACCTTCATTCATCGGTTCAACCAACATTACTCGCTCTTATTACCAACTTGTATTGATTTAACTAAGCGTTTAATACTTCCTATCAGGTCTCAAATCGAGATTTGGCAAAATACAATTTCAGCAAATCCAATTTTGCCAGGGAACAAAAATAGATTAAATAAACTAAATAAGTCCTCTTCCCATTAAATAAATCAGAAAAGTCTGTCTTGTAACCAGTCCTCTTCAAACAAGTAAAGTCTGCCCATTTTGTGCCGTAGATTTTGTGTCTATGCCTAGTATTTAAACAAAATCATAATTTAAACGACTTCTTTCCTTCATTCACTTTGGAAATTTGGAATTGCAGCAAATCGAATTTTGGCAGGGAACAAAAATAGATCAATTAAACTAAATAAGTCTTCTTCCCATTAAATAAATTAAAAAAGTCTGTCTTGTAACCAGTCCTTTTCAAACAAGTAAAGTCTGCCCATTTTGTGCCGTCGATTTTGTGTTAATGCCTAGTATTTATACAAAATCATAATTTAAAGGACTTCATTCCTTCATTCACTTTGGAAATTTGGAATTGCAGCACATCAAATTTTGCCTGGGAAGAAAAGTAGATTAAATAAATTTAATAAGTCTTACTACTTCCCATTAAATAAATTAAATACGTCTTACTTGTTCCCACTCCTTTTCAAAACAGTAGTTTAAAACGAGGGCCCTTCACTCAATCTTTAACCTCAACCCCGCACGTTGTGTTGTATCTGTGAATGTTGGTTGTGGCCAAATGATAGTTTTCTTTCATTCGTTTAGGTTCCAAGAAAACTTGATGTAACTCTACTTTTAACTGCCGTTTCAGATAAGCGGGTATTACGTCGCAGTCAAATGCCGCGGATATGACGTAATTGCCCGAACCTCCGCCAAAATTCAAATCTGTTGGCGCGATGGCCGTGAGCCACTGAGCAGCGACGATTATCAACAGAAATATCTTTATTTTCTGCTTGCAACTGGACCGTCTAGAGCGTACACGGTAAGTAACACTCATTGTGTTTAAGGAGATTTACGTTTGTAATAGCAGAAGTGTAGCCGCGTTGCGTTGTACGTGTGAAAATTGGTCGAGGCGAAATGTTAATGTTTAATTTCATTCCTTTAGGTTCCACGGTGTTTGTTGGCTGCAAGTTTTCCACTGCAAGAAGAGGCTCGTATCATTGACCAGGAGCGAGCTACAATGGTGAGTAGCCATAACATTTATGTTAAACACTTCCTATTTCATGTCTAACAGTACTTGATTTAACAAATAACCATAAATAAATACAGTGTGGGCACTGAAGTTAACATATGTGATTATACTGCCTAATCTGTCACGGAGTAGATTGTTGCAAAGTAATATAAGATCCAAAGTTGTAATTCAGAATAGTTTTCAAAAGAAGGCCATTAGAATTATATACAAGTCTGATTACCCTGAACAAGCTATTAATTAAATCACAAATTCTTCAATTCAAAGATTTGGTAGATTATCAGACAAATAATGTCTAACAGTAATTGATTTAACACATCACGATAAGTAGATTGAGTGTGGGCACTCTCAAGTTAACATATGTGATTATACTGCCTAATCTGTTACAGAGTATGTTGTTGCCAAGTAATGTAGAATAGATCCAAAGTAGTAATCCAGAATAGTTTTGAAGAGGCCATTAGAATGATAAACAAATCTGATTACCTTGAACATAATAACAAGCTAAGTGTTTAATATGTCCTATGAAGTCAAAATTGGGCACCATCATGTGGTGAAATTTGGAATTGCATCACATCCAATTTTGCCTGGGAACAAACAGATTACATAAATCTTAGTTTTGAATAAGCCACTCCTTCTCAAACAAGTAAACTCTGCCCATTTTGCGCAGTAGATGTTCTGTTAATATCTAGTATTTATACAAAGTCATAATTTAAATTGCTTTCAACCTTCATTCATCGGTTCAACCAACATTACTCGCTCTTATTACCAACTTGTATTGATTTAACTAAGCGTTTAATACTTCCTATCAGGTCTCAAATCGAGATTTGGCAAAATACAATTTCAGCAAATCCAATTTTGCCAGGGAACAAAAATAGATTAAATAAACTAAATAAGTCCTCTTCCCATTAAATAAATCAGAAAAGTCTGTCTTGTAACCAGTCCTCTTCAAACAAGTAAAGTCTGCCCATTTTGTGCCGTAGATTTTGTGTCTATGCCTAGTATTTAAACAAAATCATAATTTAAACGACTTCTTTCCTTCATTCACTTTGGAAATTTGGAATTGCAGCAAATCGAATTTTGGCAGGGAACAAAAATAGATCAATTAAACTAAATAAGTCTTCTTCCCATTAAATAAATTAAAAAAGTCTGTCTTGTAACCAGTCCTTTTCAAACAAGTAAAGTCTGCCCATTTTGTGCCGTCGATTTTGTGTTAATGCCTAGTATTTATACAAAATCATAATTTAAAGGACTTCATTCCTTCATTCACTTTGGAAATTTGGAATTGCAGCACATCAAATTTTGCCTGGGAAGAAAAGTAGATTAAATAAATTTAATAAGTCTTACTACTTCCCATTAAATAAATTAAATACGTCTTACTTGTTCCCACTCCTTTTCAAAACAGTAGTTTAAAACGAGGGCCCTTCACTCAATCTTTAACCCCAACCCCGCACGTTGTGTTGTATCTGTGAATGTTGGTTGTGGCCAAATGATAGTTTTCTTTCATTCGTTTAGGTTCCAAGAAAACTTGATGTAACTCTACTTTTAACTGCCGTTTCAGATAAGCGGGTATTACGTCGCAGTCATGTGCCGTGGATATGACGTAATTGCCCGAACCTCCGCCAAAATTCAAATCTGTTGGCGCGATGGCCGTGAGCCACTGAGCAGCGACGATTATCAACAGAAATATCTTTATTTTCTGCTTGCAACTGGACCGTCTAGAGCGTACACGGTAAGTAACACTCATTGTGTTTAAGGAGATTTACGTTTGTAATAGCAGAAGTGTAGCCGCGTTGCGTTGTACGTGTGAAAATTGGTCGAGGCGAAATGTTAATGTTTAATTTCATTCCTTTAGGTTCCACGGTGTTTGTTGGCTGCAAGTTTTCCACTGCAAGAAGAGGCTCGTATCATTGACCAGGAGCGAGCTACAATGGTGAGTAGCCATAACATTTATGTTAAACACTTCCTATTTCATGTCTAACAGTACTTGATTTAACAAATAACCATAAATAAATACAGTGTGGGCACTGAAGTTAACATATGTGATTGTACTGCCTAATCTGTCACGGAGTAGATTGTTGCAAAGTAATATAAGATCCAAAGTTGTAATTCAGAATAGTTTTCAAAAGAAGGCCATTAGAATTATATACAAGTCTGATTACCCTTAACATAACAACAAGCTATTAATTAAATCACAAATTCTTCAATTCAAAGATTTGGTAGATTATCAGACAAATAATGTCTAACAGTAATTGATTTAACACATCACGATAAGTAGATTGAGTGTGGGCACTCTCAAGTTAACAGATATGATTATACTGCTTAATCTGTTACAGAGTATGTTGTTGCCAAGTAATGTAGAATAGATCCAAAGTAGTAATCCAGAATAGTTTTGAAGAGGCCATTAGAATAATAAACAAATCTGATTACCTTGAACATAATAACAAGCTAAGTGTTTAATATGTCCTATGAAGTCAAAATTGGGCACCATCATGTGGTGAAATTTGGATTTGCATCACATCCAATTTTGCCTGGGAACAAACAGATTACATAAATCTTAGTTTTGAATAAGCCACTCCTTCTCAAACAAGTAAACTCTGCCCATTTTGCGCAGTAGATGTTCTGTTAATATCTAGTATTTATACAAAGTCATAATTTAAATTGCTTTCAACCTTCATTCATCGGTTCAACCAACATTACTCGCTCTTATTACCAACTTGTATTGATTTAACTAAGCGTTTAATACTTCCTATCAGGTCTCAAGGCAAGATTTGGCAAAATACAATTTCAGCAAATCCAATTTTGCCAGGGAACAAAAATAGATTAAATAAACTAAATAAGTCTTCTTCCCATTAAATAAATCAGAAAAGTCTGTCTTGTAACCAGTCCTCTTCAAACAAGTAAAGTCTGCCCATTTTGTGCCGTAGATTTTGTGTCTATGCCTAGTATTTAAACAAAATCATAATTTAAACGACTTCTTTCCTTCATTCACTTTGGAAATTTGGAATTGCAGCAAATCGAATTTTGCCAGGGAACAAAAATAGATCAATTAAACTAAATAAGTCTTCTTCCCATTAAATAAATTAAAAAAGTCTGTCTTGTAACCAGTCCTTTTCAAACAAGTAAAGTCTGCCCATTTTGTGCCGTCGATTTTGTGTTAATGCCTAGTATTTATACAAAATCATAATTTAAAGGACTTCATTCCTTCATTCACTTTGGAAATTTGGAATTGCAGCACATCAAATTTTGCCTGGGAAGAAAAGTAGATTAAATAAATTTAATAAGTCTTACTACTTCCCATTAAATAAATTAAATACGTCTTACTTGTTCCCACTCCTTTACAAAAAAGTAGTTTAAAACGAGGTCCCTTCACTCAACCTTTAACCCTATTTATTCACCTTCTAGGCTAAGTGTTAAAGGCTAAGTGTTAAAGGCTAAGTGTTAAAGGCTAAGTGTTAGAGGCTAAGTGCCAGAGGCTAGGCGCCAGAGGCGAGTTTTTGTGGGCTGAAGTTTTAGTGGGGTTAGTGTGAATACAATCCAAAAGAATACAACAGAATACAATACAATAGAATATAATACATAGATTAAATTCAATAGCTCTTACTACTTCCCATTAAATAAATTAAATACGTCTTACTTGTTCCCAATCCTTTTCAAAAAAGTAGTTTAAAACGAGGGCCCTTCACTCAACCTTTAACCTCAACCCCGCACGTCACATTGTGTTGTATCTGTGAATGTTGGTTGTGGCCAAATGATAGTTTTCTTTCATTCGTTTAGGTTCCACGGTGTTTGTTGGCTATGTTTTCCACTGTCAGAAGGATGAAAATACAAAGTACAACGCTTGGACGTGGGCGAAGACGTCACCGGTGAGTCCTTCCTTCCTATTTATTTACCTTCTAGATGCTAGAGGCTAAGTGTTAGAGGCTAAGTGTTAGAGGCTAAGTGTTAAACACAATACGAACAACACAACGATACTGCACTGAACAACACGATACCGCACTGAGAAACACGATACCGCACTGAACAACACGATACCGCACTGAACAACACCATGCCGCACTGAACACCATGCCACACTGAACAACACCATCCCGCACTGAACAACACCATGCCGCACTGAACGACACCATGCCGCACTGAAAGACACCATGCCGCACTGAACGACACCATGCCGCACTGAAAGACACCATCCCGCACTGAACACCATGCCGCACTGAACAACACCATCCTGCACTGAACAACACCATCCCGCACTGAACAACACCATGCCGCACTGAACAACATTATGCCGCACTGAACATTATGCCGCACTGAACAACACCATGCCGCACTGAACAACACCATGCCGCACTGAACAACATTATGCCGCACTGAACAACACCATGCCGCACTGAACAACACCATGCCGCACTGAACAACACCATGCCGCACTGAACAACATTATGCCGCACTGAACAACACCATGCCGCACTGAACAACACCATCCTGCACTGAACAACACCATTCCGCATTGAACACCATGCCGCACTGAACAACACCATCCCGCACTGAACAACACCATCCCGCACTGAACAACACCATGCCGCACTGAACAACATTATGCCGCACTGAACAACATTATGCCGCACTGAACAACACCATGCCGCACTGAACAACACCATGCCGCACTGAACAACACCATGCCGCACTGAACAACATTATAACGCACTGAACAACACCATCCCGCACTGAACAACACCATGCCGCACTAAACAACATTATGCCGCACTGAACAACATTATGCCGAAATGAACAACACCATGCCGCACTGAACAACACCATGCCGCACTGAACAACACCATCCTGCACTGAACAACACCATCCCGCACTGAACAACACCATGCCGCACTGAACAACACCATGCCGCACTGAACAACACCATCCCGCAATGAACAACACCATCCCGCACTGAACAACATTATGCCGCACTGAACAACATTATGCCGCACTGAACAACATTATGCCGCACTGAACAACACCATGCCGCACTGAACAACACCATCCTGCACTGAACAACACCATCCCGCACTGAACAACACCATGCCGCACTGAACAACATTATGGCGCACTGAACAACATTATGCCGCACTGAACAACACCATGCCGCACTGAACAACACCATGCCGCACTGAACAACACCATGCCGCAATGAACAACACCATCCCGCACTGAACAACACCATGCCGCACTGAGCAACACCATGCCGCACTGAACAACACCATCCTGCACTGAACAACACCATGCCGCACTGAACAACACCATTCCGCACTGAACAACACCATGCCGCACTGAACAACATTACGCTGCACTGAACAACACCATGCCGCACTGAACAATACCATGCCGCACTGAACAACACCATGCCGCATTGAACAACACCATGCCGCATTGAACAACACCATGCCGCACTGAACAACACCATCCTGCACTGAACAACACCATGCCGCATTGAACAACACCATGCCGCACTGAACAACACCATCCTGCACTGAACAACACCATCCCGCATTGAACAACACCATCCCGCATTGAACAACACCATCCTGCACTGAACAACACCATGCCGCATTGAACAACACCATGCCGCACTGAACAACACCATTCCGCACTGAACAACACCATGCCGCACTGAACAACACCATCCTGCACTGAACAACACCATCCCACACTGAACAACACCATGCCGCATTGAACAACACCATCCTGCACTGAACAACACCATCCTGCACTGAACAACACCATGCCGCACTGAACAACACCATGCCGCACTGAACAACACCATGCCGCACTGAACAACACCATGCCGCACTGAACAACATTATGCCGCACTGAACAACATTATGTCGCACTGAACAACACCATGCCGCACTGAACAACACCATGCCGCACTGAACAACATTATGCCGCACTGAAAAACACCATGCCGCACTGAACAACACCATCCCGCACTGAACAACACCATGCCGCATTGAACAACACCATGCCGCACTGAACAACACCATGCTGCACTGAACAACATTATGCTGCACTGAACAACACGATCCTGCATTGAACAACACCATGCCGCACTGAACAACACCATCCTGCACTGAACAACACCATCCTGCACTGAACAACACCACCCCGCACTGAACAACACGATCCCGCATTGAACACCATCCCGCACTGAACAACACCATGCCGCACTGAACAACACCATTCCGCACTGAACAACACCATGCCGCACTGAACAACACCATGCCGCACTGAACAACACCATGCCGCACTGAACAACACCATGCCGCACTGAACAACATTATGCCGCACTGAACAACACCATGCCGCACTGAACAACACCATCCCGCACTGAACAACACCATGCCGCATTGAACAACACCATGCCGCACTGAACAACACCATCCTGCACTGAACAACACCATCCCGCACTGAACAACACCATGCCGCACTGAACAACATTATGGCGCACTGGACAACATTATGCCGCACTGGACAACACCATTCCGCACTGAACAACACCATGCCGCACTGAACGACACCATCCTGCACTGAACGACACCATCCCGCACTGAACAACACCATGCCGCATTAAACAACACCATGCCGCACTGAACAACACCATCCTGCACTGAACAACACCATGCCGCACTGAACAACACCATGCCGCACTGAACAACACCATGCCGCACTGAACAACATTATGCCGCACTGAACAACATTATGCCGCACTAAACAACATTATGTCGCACTGAACAACACCATGCCGCACTGAACAACACCATGCTGCACTGAACAACATTATGCCGCACTGAACAACACGATCCCGCATTGAACAACACCATCCCGCAGTGAACAACACCATGCCGCATTGAACAACACCATGCCGCACTGAACAACACCATGCTGCACTGAACAACATTATGCTGCACTGAACAACACGATCCTGCATTGAACAACACCATGCCGCACTGAACAACACCATCCTGCACTGAACAACACCATGCCGCACTGAACAACACCATGCCGCACTGAACAACATTATGCCGCACTGAAAAACACCATGCCGCACTGAACAACACCATCCCGCACTGAACAACACCATGCCGCATTGAACAACACCATGCCGCACTGAACAACACCATGCTGCACTGAACAACATTATGCTGCACTGAACAACACGATCCTGCATTGAACAACACCATGCCGCACTGAACAACACCATCCTGCACTGAACAACACCATCCTGCACTGAACAACACCACCCCGCACTGAACAACACGATCCCGCATTGAACAACACCATCCCGCACTGAACAACACCATGCCGCACTGAACAACACCATTCCGCACTGAACAACACCATGCCGCACTGAACAACACCATGCCGCACTGAACAACACCATGCCGCACTGAACAACACCATGCCGCACTGAACAACATTATGCCGCACTGAACAACACCATGCCGCACTGAACAACACCATCCCGCACTGAACAACACCATGCCGCATTGAACAACACCATGCCGCACTGAACAACACCATCCTGCACTGAACAACACCATCCCGCACTAAACAACACCATGCCGCATTGAACAACATTATGGCGCACTGGACAACATTATGCCGCACTGAACAACACCATGCCGCACTGAACAACACCATGCCGCACTGAACAACACCATGCCGCACTGAACAACACCATGCCGCACTGAACAACATTATGCCGCACTGAACAACACCATGCCGCACTGAACAACACCATGCCGCACTGAACAACACGATCCCGCATTGAACAACACCATCCTGCACTGAACAACACCATGCCGCACTGAACAACACCATGCCGCACTGAACAACACCATTCCGCACTGAACAACACCATGCCGCACTGAACAACACCATCCTGCACTGAACAACACCATCCCGCACTGAACAACACCATGCCGCATTGAACAACACCATGCCGCACTGAACAACACCATCCCGCACTGAACAACACCATGCCGCATTGAACAACACCATGCCGCACTGAACAACACCATCCTGCACTGAACAACACCATCCCGCACTGAACAACACCATGCCGCACTGAACAACATTATGGCGCACTGAACAACATTATGCCGCACTGAACAACACCATGCCGCACTGAACAACACCATGCCGCACTGAACAACACCATGCCGCACTGAACAACATTATGCCGCACTGAACAACATTATGCCGCACTGAACAACACCATGCCGCACTGAACAACACCATGCCGCACTGAACAACACCATGCCGCACTGAACAACACGACGTCGCACTGAACAACACGACGCCGCACAGAACAACACGACGCCGCACAGAATAACACAATACCGCACAGAACAACACAATACCGCACAAACAGTTTTAGATAATATTACGTCGCAGTCATGTGACGCGGACATGACGTCAATAGGCGGAACTCACGGCAAAATTATAATCCGTGGGCGTGGCTTGCAACAGGAAGTAGGAAAGCGGCAGTTCTGGCAAACAAGACACAGCTGTTAGTAACACGATGACTAACAAGGCAAATATTTTTGTTTTCAGCTTGCAACTTGACCGTCTAGAGCGTACAAGGTAATTACAACTGTTTTTTTTTAGCCCTGAAAAGCGAGGGAGTGTGGCGTTTGGGAGGAATGTCGAACTCGGCGTCTGCTTCCAGCCACAGACGCCAAATTTCGACGATTATTTCGACTGGTCAACGGTTGTAAATTATTGCGTTGACTAAAAACTTTATTTAACTCTACTCTTAACTTTGCCGTTTCAGATATGCGGGTATTACACCGCGGAAATGACGTCAATAGGCTGAACTCTCGCCAAAATTCAAATCTGTGGGCGCAATGGCCTTGAGCGAGACACCGGATACAAACACGACGATTATCAACAGAAATATCTTTATTTTCCGCTTGCAAGTGGACCGTCTAGAGCGTACACGGTAAGTACAACTCATTGTGTTTAAAAAGATTTACGTTTGTGTAGTTTGCGTTGCGTTGTATCTGTGAATGTTGGTTGAGGCTAAATGTTAATGTTTAATTTCATTCCTTTAGGTTCCACGGTGTTTGTTGGCTGTATGTTTTCCACTGCAAGAAGAGGCTCGTATCATTGACCAGCAGGAGCTACAATGGTGAGTACCCCTTTCGTCTTCCATTTATGTTAAACACTTCCTATTTCATGTCTAACAGTACTCGATTTAACAAATAACCATAAATAAATACAGTGTGGGCAGTCACGTTAACATATGTGATTATCCTGCCTAATATGTTTATCACAAATATGTCACTAATCACTAATATGTTTATTTGTTTATCACAACACCTTTGGACCTTCAGCAATCGATTATTTACCTTCATCTACATAGAGACAGAACGATGGTGTCTTAAACATCTCATTCATTTCACCAAATAACTTCACGCAGGTGGATAACGGCCGTCTCGGTCACGCTATGTTGCGTGATGCAGTTTTGAAGAACCAAATGCATTTATTCAATGACTAAGTCAAGCTAGTTCTATGTTTATGATGTTGTAAGTTACGGTACAGATTGAAGTTGAGTTCGAAGCCAGTGGAAAACAGCGCTGCGTTTGTGCTCTCCAGGTACAAATGTTGTGATCTCTGACTGACGACCGGGCGAGACTCGAGTAAGAGATGTCCAAACGAGCTCCGGCAGGGCGGGCCAAGGCGGAGCGAACGGACGCCCTTCAGGCCGCCAATGACGAGCTGAGAACCAAACTGATGGACGTCCAGTTAGAACTTCAGCAGGAGAAGAACAAGGTGAAAACCTCAACAGACAGACACTGCCTGCCTCCCTGCCTGCCTCCCTGCCTGCCTCCCTGCCTGCCTCCCTGCCTGCCTCCCTCCCTCCCAGTTTTCCCGATGTAGATTAGACATGCGTGTGCCATGACTGTGTCAGCCTACATCAACAAATGCACCGAGGACGTCAGCACCACTAAGAATATCATCACCCGGGGCAACCAACGACCCTGGATGACTGAGGAGGTACGTCAAACGCTACGAGCGCGGAACTCTGCCTTCAAGTCTGGCGACAAGGAGACACTGAGGACAGCGAGAGCCAACTTGAACCGTGCCATCAGGATAGCGAAGCGAGACCGCAGTCGAAAATTTCAGGATCGTTTCCACGACGTCAAAAACATCAGGAGCATGTGGCAAGGCATACGGGCGATTACAGACTACAACTCACCCTCCCCCCCCCCCGGTGGGTGTAGTTGATGCTGACTTTCTAAATGGTCTAAATAACTTCTTTGGGAGGTTCGAGGCACTAAACGGCACTCCAGCAGTTAAAACTGTCCCCCATCAGGAAGAGGAGGTACTCTGCCTTGACTCCGCCGATGTGTTGAAGACCCTGAGGAGAGTCAACCCCTGTAAGGCCCCTGGCCCCGACAACATTCCTGGGCGTGTGTTCAGGGAATGTGCAAGTCATCTGGCTGGGGTCATCACAGACATTTTTAACACCTCGCTGGGCCAAGCCACAGTGCCGGCGTGCTTTAAGACTGCCTCCATCATTCCGGTGCCGAAGAAACCTCAAATCACCTCATTTAATGATTACCGGCCTGTTGCACTGACTCCGGTTATGATGAAGTGCTTCGAAAGGCTGCTTAAAGGTCACATCGTTTCCAGACTCCCCCTATTATTTGACCCGTTCCAGTTTGCAAAACCGCTCCACTCAGGACGCCATCTCCTCCGTTCTTCACCTGAGCCTGGCTCACCTGGAGGAGAAGAACACCCATGTGCGGAGGCTGTTCCTGGACTTCAGCTCAGCGTTTAACACCATCATCCCACAGCATCTGGTAGGAAAATTGGAACACCTGGGCTTCAACACCCCCCTTCGCAACTGGCTGCTAGACTTCCTCACCAACAGACCTCAGTCAGTCCGGGTCGGACAGAACACCTCTGATGTCATCACCCTCAGCACAGGCTCCCTTCAGGGCTGCGTCCTGAGCCCCCTGCTGTGCACCCTGATGACACACGACTGCGTCCTCAGGTTCACCACCAATCACATCGTGAAGTCAGCAGACGACACAACGGTGGTGGGGCTCATCAGAGACAACAACGACCTGGACTACAGAGAGGAGGTGGAGCAGCTGGTGGGCTGGTGCAGAGAAAACAGCCTGATCCTGAATGAGGAGAAGATGAAGGAGATCATCGTCGACTTCAGGAAAAAACAGCCTCACCACGCTCCACTGATCATCAACAGCTCAGCTGTGGAGGTGGTCAGCACCACCAAATTCCTGGGGGTCCACATCACAGAAGACCTCACCTGGACTATGAACACTACGGCACTGGTCAAGAGGGCACAGAAGCGCTTGTACTTCCTGCGGAGGATGAGGAGAGCCCACCTGCCCCCACCCATCATGAGGACGTTCTACAGGAGCACCATAGAGAGCATTCTGACAAGCTGTCTCTCTGTGTGGTGTGGAGGCTGCACCGCCTCCGATTGGAAGAACGTGAGGAGAGTGGTGAGGACAGCAGAGAGGATCATAGGGGCTCCTCTTCCCTCCATTCAGGACATTTCATCTCAGCGCTGCATGTCCCGTGCCCGTAACATCATCAATGACCCATCACACCCCCACCATGGACTGTTCTCCCTGCTGCCCTCTGGGAAGAGGTTTGCAGCATCCGCTGCAGGTCCACCAGGTTCTGCAACAGCTTTTTCCCTGCTGTCATCAGACTGTTGAACACTAGAACTGTTGAGCTCTAAACTGAACTCTGCATCACACATTCACAGAACTGTACTTTATGACACTACGGACCTCTATCTTGCACTATCTCGCACTACCAACTTTACTGAACTTGTATAAACCCTTTAAATAGAAGTTTAATACATGGTTTAGCATTCCTCTGCACACTCTTGAATACTGTTTTGCCTACTTGCACTATTGCATAATTATCACTGCTGCACTTTATACTTATTTTTAATATATATATATATATATATATATATAGTATATATGTATATATATATATTTTCATAGGGTATGTTACTTCTATTCAACTGCAATATCACTACTTTGTTGTAAGACGTATGCAACGGAATTTCGTTTTGTATGCACCATGTGCAGACAAGATGACAATAAAGTTTGTCTAAGTCTAAGTCTAAGTCATGTCAGGTCAGCTGTCTGGAGAGAGAGAGAAGTCAGGACCTGCGGGCGGAGCACCACCGTGCCACCGCCGCCATGACGGAACTCAAAAGCAAACTCCATGAGGAGAAGCAGAAAGAGTTAGCCATTACCAGGGAGACATTACTGCGGCAGCATGAAATGGAGCTGATGAGAGTGATCAAAATCAAAGATGGAGAGATCCAGCGACTGAATGCCTTGGTCCTCAGCCTGAGGGACGGCTCCATGGACAAGGTGATCCGCTCTATCCGTGTCTGACTATCCGCACGCCACGTCGGGCTTCGATGCGGCCGCTACCGTATTGTGTAGCTTGTCCCCAGTAAGCGTCGCGGCGCTCCGTTGCGGTCTCAACGGCCCGGTGTGGCGCAATGTCTGCTCAGGTGAGGAGGGGGGGCGCTTTGCTGGCGGAGGTGGAGGAGACGCGGCGGTGTCGGGAGACCGAGCGGTGTCGCCTCCACCAGGAGCGCGGAAGAAGCCCTGGCAGCGGCCCAGCAGGCCTGGCAGTCCCGAGCGGCCGAGCTCCGATCGGCTCATCACCAGCATCGGGAGGAGCTGAGCCGAACCAAGAGAGACTGCGAGAGGGAGCTCCGCCGACTGGTAGGACTGATCAGATGCGCGGTGCGTGGCTATGTTCCCAATTTCGTTGTATACCTGCAGTGCAATGACACCTAAGGCATTCTATTCTATTCTATTTCACAAGAAGAAAATGTCCGGTTGCTCGCTTCGCTTTTGTCACAGCAAAGGTGTTCTAGTCGATTCAAGAAAAAAATTGGCCGGTTGCTCTCTTTGTTTTTGTCACAATTCTGGCAAATGAGTTTGCCCGCCTGCCTGAGCGCTCCCCGTTTGTACATCCAGACGGATGAGATCAAGCTGAAAGACAGAGCGGTTAGTGTTTTGGATGAAGCCCTGGGGCCGGCCACGTCCACCGCCTTCAGCTGCAGACTCAGGCTGCCGAGCAGCAGATCGCTGCCCTGAGGGATTCCCAAAGGGCGGGCCTAAACTACCCTGGAAGTGGGGTCAACGCCGCTACTAGCAATCCTCTTCATTGCGTAAGGCACCTCATCACACACTTGCAGTACGCATGACTTAGTTCGTTGCTGGAGGAAGGTAGCACAAAAACAGTTTTGAACTTTGAACGAGTGCTTGTGTGTGTGTGTTGCGGGGCGTTTTCAGTCTCAGGAGGATCGGGACACGCGACGGTTTCATCTGAAAATCGCTGAGCTCAGCGCAGTCATCAGGAAACTGGAGGATCGAAACGCCCTGCTTTCTGAAGAGCGCAATGAACTGGTAATTTATTGACGGCACGCTTGAAGGTTTGCGCTACGTTTGATGCGCGCCATCCAGCGAGGCACCCATTGCGCTTGCTTATTAGTTGAGCGGCGCGGCGAGTCGGTTGCCTGGTAGATGTCTTTTATTGGGAGCCAAAGCCACGATTCCGTTCAAACCGATGCAAAAGGAATGGATACGTTCTGGCCCGCGTGTTGTGCGTCTTTCACATCCCGCACTTCATGCTTGCAGCTAAAGCGACTGAGAGAAACAGAAAGCCAGTTTCTGCCACTCCTGTACAAAAACAAACGCCTGAGCAGGAAGAATGAAGAACTCTCGCTGGTGCTGTGTCGCCTTGAAAACAAAGTGCGCTTTGTCACCCAGGAGAACGAGGAGATGGCAAGCTTGGTAAGTCGACGCGGACAACGGCGGCGTGCCAACAGAGTCCACTGCATTTGTGTTCCACAGAGAAGGCCTAGTTCGCTCAATGACCTGGACCGCGGTTGCGGCCAGCAGGACGGTGAAATGGAGTTCCTTCAAGTTGTGGAGCAGCGGCACATCATCGACGACTTGTCCAAGGTCTTCAGGCAGGCGACTCGGTGCACGTACGGCAGCGCCGCGCTCGCTCGCTGTCGCCAGGAAACCTTTTCCGTCCAAAGCTTGGCCGGCGGCCGCCATCCAAAAAATTGGCCCCTTAAATTCCGACCTTTCAAGCAGGAGCATTGTGCGCACGCGTTTGAACACGCTTTAGACTTGTTTTGCCGTTTTCAGCAGCTCAAAGCTCCCGTTTTGTCAGCGCCTTTGCCACTCGCTGTGCGCTGAAAACGACGGACTTGCCCGGCTGCTCAGCCCGTCAACCATGAGCCGCGAGCGCGACGTCATTGTCCGTAGGCAGCTAGTGGCAAAATGCACCCTGTTAGAGTTGCGCTCGCTCCAACTTATTTTGCAAGAACCACACGGGAGACAAGTAAGTTCTTTTGGACACCTGCAGGTGGAGAGTCCATCCGTTGTACGAATGAAGTCTGACTCTCGGCTCCTGCACGAGCATTTTAATTAAGAGAAACAGGGTGGGTGTAAGAGTGGATTGAATAGAGGAAGCCCTTGACCTCTAGTCAAAACATAGCAAGGGGTGTTTTACGACTTTGTGTAGGAAGGGATAAGCGATAGGGATAAATAAGGGATAAATAATATTATTTATTACAGGTCGCAGTCAAAGTCAAAGCAACACAATGATACGATAAAGATAATCTGGAAAACCCTGACACACCCTGTAGTTGTCACTTTTGGAAAAGACGAGCGTCCCTCCAATCATCGCCGGTGACGTGTTTTTCAGGCTCTGGAGACAGGAGCTCATGTCAGAAATGTCATTGTGAGTCGCGTTTGTTTCTGCGCCGGAGCCGTTCGTTCCCTTTGCATCCAAAGAATCTCAAAGGCGGATTATTTGTGTCGACAGGAGAGAGATTTGCTGCTACGATACCGACGTCGAGAATCTCTGAGGAGGAACAAAGCGTGAGGTCCTGCAAGGTGAGTCTGTTTGTTTGCGGCTGCTTGGTGTTGCGCAAGATGAAATGGCCTTTTTCTCGCTATCGTTCCTCTCGTCGATTCATCGTGAGGTGTCGCTTCAGTTTGTTCAGAGAGATGTTTGCTTCCGCGCCCGCAGGTCATCGAAACATTTTACGGCTACGACGAAGACGTGTTGGTGGACTCGGACGGATCGTCCTTGTCTTTTCACACCGACAGAACCCCCGACACGGAACCCGAAGAGGTAGCCCGCCATTTCTGCCAGCGTATTGGCACCAAACATTCCTCTTCAGCCTGGAATCGGACTCGTCTTTGCGTCGCGGGTGCTTTGTCGCCGGTCTGACTGATTCTGGTACTAGTGCTGTGTTGCATTGGTGTGTGCATGAAGAGGCGGAGCTTCGCTACCGCCAGCTGACGCAAGAATATCAAGCGCTGCAACGAGCCTACGCTCTGCTAGCCCAGACCAGCGAAAGGGGACTACGACGCCGAGAAGGAGATCAAGGTGGCGCCCCTTCCCGCAACCCCCGGCCGGGTCGCAGCCTCCCCGTTCTCACCCAGCCTCGGGTGTTCTCTGGTCTGAAAGGAGGAGGAGGAGCCTCCCTCCTCCTCCTTTCAGACCAGAGAAAAGCTGATGGTAGAAATGGGTCACTATCAAAGCAGAGTAGCAGATCTGGAGTCAGCGCTGAAGCAACAAGGACAGGTAAGCTCATCAATGAGCACACCTTTTTCTCAGACAAAATAGCTACATTCTTCAGTCACTCATCCGTCTGGCATTACTGGACCAACCCCCCCCCCCCCCCCCCCCCCCCCCGAACGTGGCTGGGAAAATGCGGAGAAAAGCAAATGTCATTTTCCAGTCAACCAAAGAATTTGTGGATGAAAATGACACAACATTCCAAAGCTGTCCACGCGTTTGTCTCTTCTAGAATGTCAAGTGGGTGGAGGAGAAGCAGCTGCTGCGTCAGAGCAATCAGCAGTTGGCCGAAAAGGTGACGGAAAGAAAGGCGCTGGGCGGAGTCGCTTGGCGTCACACCTGTCGGGAAGCCCCGCAGATGAGGTCTGACTGTCTTTTCAGGTCAGGCGGATGGAGGCGGAAGAAGCGCGTCTGAAAGAGCACATCCAGGATATCCGAGACCAAAACGAACTGCTTGAGTTCCGCATCCTGGAGCTGGAGGTGGGAAGACTCGCACAAGCGTGTTGAGGCCAGAGATGTGACGGACGGACGGACGGACGGACGGACGGATGCATGCCTCTGCCTTTCAGGAGAGGGAGTGGCGCTCCCCCGTCTTGAAGTTTCTGCAAGTCCGTTTCCCAGACGGCCTCAGCCCTTTGCAGATCTACTGCGAGGCCGAGGGCGTGAGCGTACGTAAGGCGTCCCTCGCAACCCTAACCTTAACCCGAGGTCCCAGAACACCTTACATTGCTCCTTGCGCCTTTCCCCCGGACATCGTCATCAGTGATCTGATGAAGAAGCTGGACATCCTGGGCTATAACGCCGTAAGTGTATGTCGAACTCCTTATGTTCGCACTCCACGAGACTCGGCGGCTCAAATGTGACTTTTGGAAGGCTTTGCGCTGAAAGAAGCTTGTTGACGCTGTGCCTTTGGGCTCTTGCAGAATCTCACCAACGAGGAGCAGGTGGTCGTGATTCACGCCAGGACCCTTCTCACCCTAGCCGAGAAGGTAACGCGCACGTCCACGCACGCTCTCGCATTCTGCTTATGTGACAGCAGCCTTTCCTCAGTGGTTAGAATACATCAAAGTGACCAAGTCAGCACTTCAACAGAAGATGTTGGACATTGAAAGTGAGAAGGTAGACAGACACGCGACATCAGCCAAGGGGAACTCCGGCAATGTGCCCCAACAATTCTGACCTTGAGCTGTGCTAGGATATGTTCTGCAAGCAGAAGGGCTACCTGGATGAAGAGTTGGACTTCAGGAAGTGTTCCATGGACCAGGCTCATAAGGTAAGCCGCCCTCAAATCTCCCGCCGGACCACTGATGGACGAGGATTGCGGCCCAGAGGATCCTGGAGCTGGAGGCCATGTTGTACGAGGCGCTACCGCAGCGGGACTGCCCCGCCACGGACGGCGAAAAAGCCAGCCACGCTGGCGTGAATGACGTGCTGACGGCGGATCAGAGAGAAGAGCTTAGGAGCGCCGTGGACCAATGGAAGCGAGCCCTGATGTGCGAGTTGAGGGAGCGCGACGCTTGCATCCTCCAAGAGAGAATGGATCTGCTGCACAGCGCGCAACAGGTAAGGGCCCAAAGCCAGCCCGGCACTTACTTGCACGCTTACTGGCTTTTGAATGCCACTTTCCATTTGTCCGTCCTAGAGGAACAAAGAGCTGAAAGAATTCATCGAAGCTCAGAAGAGACAAATCAAACAATTGGAGGAGAAGTTTCTGTTTCTCTTTCTATTCTTCTCCTTGGCCTTCATTCTGTGGCCCTAACACCAGCTGGTGAGTGAGCTCCAGCGGCACCGCACTCGACACCTCCGATACACTGCCAGCCGGTCTCAGACGTTGGCAGACGCTCCGATGCCAACGTATACCCCCCGCCACGGTGACAGAGGCACCGCGTCACACCGGCGCTCATCCAATCAGAAGGCAGGAAAAGCAAATTCACATGCAGGGCACTTTTGAACCAGAAGAGAGCGCCACAAAAAACGGTTGTTGCCCCAAACGCGCACTAAAAAGGGTCAGAATAACAAGAGTCCCACTGGCCAGCCGGGGCCACCCGTCCAGCTGTTTCTTCAGGGGGGAAAAAAATTGGAGTCACCGGTGAGTACATTTTGCATTTAGCTCTGCTTTTCTGCTTCTGTCTTCAAGTGTGTGGCATCCTGCGATCAAAGAGTCAGCCAACCCCAAAGCGGTTGACCTCAACGTCCCACCACCATGCCTACCAGAGCAGGTGACGTGATGCTTTGGACATCCTTCCGTCTCAGATGCCCAAAAGTACTCTTTGCCACATCTGCGGCAATACGGTGTCTTTTCAAAGGTGCAAATAAATCCAGCGTGGGCGGAACACGCACGTCTTCGGTTTTTCCCGCTTTGTTTGTGTGACAGCTGTTGTGAAAATTTTATACAAATAAAGTTGTATAGTACAGGTTTGGCCAAGCCGCAACTCCCGAACCGCATGCGGCTCTTTTATGTTCATATCAACATTTGTGTGTGTGTGTGTGTGTGGGGGGGGGGGGGGTTGTGCGTGTTGGCTTCACTTGAGTTCAATTTGGTATTTTGGTCAAAAGCGCATGTGGTGAAATTCCACAAAGTAGGATGGGCAAACACATTTCTTTAAACTATGAGTGTCAATTGGGCTCTCGAAATGGCAGGGAAAAGATGCACAGCAAAACGAAAATACGTAGATGAACACAGGACGTTTTAATCAGAGTGGGAAAGTTTCTATTTTTTGTTGAACGTGATGGCAAACCATTCTGCCTGATATGTCAGACCTCAGCGCATTTCAAAGATTCAAATCTTCAGCGCCATGCACTTCAGCTCACTCCATGCTAACATTGATCAGGCGTCGAACCCGCATCATCATGCTTAAGAGGTGGCCATGCTAACCAGTGCGCCATTATGTCAACGCATAATAACTAAGTCTACTGGTCAAAACAGCGGTTACTATATGACGTCGCTACGTCGTGGTCACGTGACGCAGACAAGACGTCAATGGACGTGGGCAGAGTTAACTTGTTTAAAAGGGAGTAGGCAGAAGAAATATTTAATTTATTTAAATCTATTTTGAGTGCACACCATTCATTATGCCAATGCATAACAACTGTAAATCTACTAAACAAAACAGCGGTTGCTATATGACATCTGCCACGTCGTGGTCACGTGACATACGTGACGTCGATGGGCGTAACTTTCGCCGGAATTCAAATCCGCGGGGAGAGTTAACTTGTTTAAAAGAGAGTGGGCAGAAGAATTATTTAATTTATTTAAATCTATTTGGTGTGTGCGCCATTATGTCAATGCATAACAACTGTAAGTCTACTAAACAAAACAGCGGTTGCTATATGACGTCTGCCACGTCGTGGTCACGTGACGCGGACGTGACGTCGACGCCTACTTTACATCCCACCGATCACAGGACCCCTCGGCTGCATAACCGTGCCCCCTTCCCAACCAATCGGATTTGCTATACGCGAAAACGACGCCAATGGAAAGAGCTTCCGCCCAAATTTAAATCCGTGGGCGTGGCTCGCAGCAGGAAGTAGGAAAATGGCGGCGATGTTGACAAAGACACAGCGGATGGTAACATACGACTAACAAGAGAAATATTTTTATTTTCTGCTTGCAACTGGACCGTCCAGAGCGTACACGGTAAGTACAACTCATCGTTTTTAAAAAGAAGTACTTTTGTTGCCCTGAAAAGCGAGTGAGCGTGGCGTTTGTGGGGGACGTCGAATTTCGACGATTCTTTCTGGTCAACGGTTGTAAATGATTGTGTTGATTAAAAAAGAAAACTTGATGTAACTCTACTTTTAACTGCCGTTTCAGATAGATTTGGAATTGCATCACATCCAATTTTGCCTAGAGCGTACACGGTAAGTAACACTCGTTGTGTTTAAGGAGATTTACGTTTGTAATAGCAGAAGTGTAGCCGCGTTGCGTTGTACGTGTGAATGTTGGTCCGGGCGAAATGTTAATGTTTAATTTCATTCCTTTAGGTTCCACGGTGTTTGTTGGCTGCAAGTTTTCCACTGCAAGAAGAGGCTCATATCATTGACCAGGAGCGAGCTACAATGGTGAGTAGCCATAACATTTATGTTAAACACTTCCTATTTCATGTCTAACAGTACTTGATTTAACAAATAACCATAAATAAATACAGTGTGGGCACTGAAGTTAACATATGTGATTATACTGCCTAATCTGTCACCGAGTAGATTGTTGCAAAGTAATATAAGATCCAAAGTTGTAATTCAGAATAGTTTTCAAAAGAAGGCCATTAGAATTATATACAAGTCTGATTACCCTGAACAAGCTATTAATTAAATCACAAATTCTTCAATTCAAAGATTTGGTAGATTATCAGACAAATAATGTCTAACAGTAATTGATTTAACACATCACGATAAGTAGATTGAGTGTGGGCACTCTCAAGTTAACATATGTGATTATACTGCCTAATCTGTTACAGAGTATGTTGTTGCCAAGTAATGTAGAATAGATCCAAAGTAGTAATCCAGAATAGTTTTGAAGAGGCCATTAGAATGATAAACAAATCTGATTACCTTGAACATAATAACAAGCTAAGTGTTTAATATGTCCTATGAAGTCAAAATTGGGCACCATCATGTGGTGAAATTTGGAATTGCATCACATCCAATTTTGCCTGGGAACAAACAGATTACATAAATCTTAGTTTTGAATAAGCCACTCCTTCTCAAACAAGTAAACTCTGCCCATTTTGCGCAGTAGATGTTCTGTTAATATCTAGTATTTATACAAAGTCATAATTTAAATTGCTTTCAACCTTCATTCATCGGTTCAACCAACATTACTCGCTCTTATTACCAACTTGTATTGATTTAACTAAGCGTTTAATACTTCCTATCAGGTCTCAAATCGAGATTTGGCAAAATACAATTTCAGCAAATCCAATTTTGCCAGGGAACAAAAATAGATTAAATAAACTAAATAAGTCCTCTTCCCATTAAATAAATCAGAAAAGTCTGTCTTGTAACCAGTCCTCTTCAAACAAGTAAAGTCTGCCCATTTTGTGCCGTAGATTTTGTGTCTATGCCTAGTATTTAAACAAAATCATAATTTAAACGACTTCTTTCCTTCATTCACTTTGGAAATTTGGAATTGCAGCAAATCGAATTTTGGCAGGGAACAAAAATAGATCAATTAAACTAAATAAGTCTTCTTCCCATTAAATAAATTAAAAAAGTCTGTCTTGTAACCAGTCCTTTTCAAACAAGTAAAGTCTGCCCATTTTGTGCCGTCGATTTTGTGTTAATGCCTAGTATTTATACAAAATCATAATTTAAAGGACTTCATTCCTTCATTCACTTTGGAAATTTGGAATTGCAGCACATCAAATTTTGCCTGGGAAGAAAAGTAGATTAAATACATTTAATAAGTCTTACTACTTCCCATTAAATAAATTAAATACGTCTTACTTGTTCCCACTCCTTTTCAAAACAGTAGTTTAAAACGAGGGCCCTTCACTCAATCTTTAACCTCAACCCCGCACGTTGTGTTGTATCTGTGAATGTTGGTTGTGGCCAAATGATAGTTTTCTTTCATTCGTTTAGGTTCCAAGAAAACTTGATGTAACTCTACTTTTAACTGCCGTTTCAGATAAGCGGGTATTACGTCGCAGTCATGTGCCGTGGATATGACGTAATTGCCCGAACCTCCGCCAAAATTCAAATCTGTTGGCGCGATGGCCGTGAGCCACTGAGCAGCGACGATTATCAACAGAAATATCTTTATTTTCTGCTTGCAACTGGACCGTCTAGAGCGTACACGGTAAGTAACACTCATTGTGTTTAAGGAGATTTACGTTTGTAATAGCAGAAGTGTAGCCGCGTTGCGTTGTACGTGTGAAAATTGGTCGAGGCGAAATGTTAATGTTTAATTTCATTCCTTTAGGTTCCACGGTGTTTGTTGGCTGCAAGTTTTCCACTGCAAGAAGAGGCTCGTATCATTGACCAGGAGCGAGCTACAATGGTGAGTAGCCATAACATTTATGTTAAACACTTCCTATTTCATGTCTAACAGTACTTGATTTAACAAATAACCATAAATAAATACAGTGTGGGCACTGAAGTTAACATATGTGATTATACTGCCTAATCTGTCACGGAGTAGATTGTTGCAAAGTAATATAAGATCCAAAGTTGTAATTCAGAATAGTTTTCAAAAGAAGGCCATTAGAATTATATACAAGTCTGATTACCCTGAACAAGCTATTAATTAAATCACAAATTCTTCAATTCAAAGATTTGGTAGATTATCAGACAAATAATGTCTAACAGTAATTGATTTAACACATCACGATAAGTAGATTGAGTGTGGGCACTCTCAAGTTAACATATGTGATTATACTGCCTAATCTGTTACAGAGTATGTTGTTGCCAAGTAATGTAGAATAGATCCAAAGTAGTAATCCAGAATAGTTTTGAAGAGGCCATTAGAATGATAAACAAATCTGATTACCTTGAACATAATAACAAGCTAAGTGTTTAATATGTCCTATGAAGTCAAAATTGGGCACCATCATGTGGTGAAATTTGGAATTGCATCACATCCAATTTTGCCTGGGAACAAACAGATTACATAAATCTTAGTTTTGAATAAGCCACTCCTTCTCAAACAAGTAAACTCTGCCCATTTTGCGCAGTAGATGTTCTGTTAATATCTAGTATTTATACAAAGTCATAATTTAAATTGCTTTCAACCTTCATTCATCGGTTCAACCAACATTACTCGCTCTTATTACCAACTTGTATTGATTTAACTAAGCGTTTAATACTTCCTATCAGGTCTCAAATCGAGATTTGGCAAAATACAATTTCAGCAAATCCAATTTTGCCAGGGAACAAAAATAGATTAAATAAACTAAATAAGTCCTCTTCCCATTAAATAAATCAGAAAAGTCTGTCTTGTAACCAGTCCTCTTCAAACAAGTAAAGTCTGCCCATTTTGTGCCGTAGATTTTGTGTCTATGCCTAGTATTTAAACAAAATCATAATTTAAACGACTTCTTTCCTTCATTCACTTTGGAAATTTGGAATTGCAGCAAATCGAATTTTGGCAGGGAACAAAAATAGATCAATTAAACTAAATAAGTCTTCTTCCCATTAAATAAATTAAAAAAGTCTGTCTTGTAACCAGTCCTTTTCAAACAAGTAAAGTCTGCCCATTTTGTGCCGTCGATTTTGTGTTAATGCCTAGTATTTATACAAAATCATAATTTAAAGGACTTCATTCCTTCATTCACTTTGGAAATTTGGAATTGCAGCACATCAAATTTTGCCTGGGAAGAAAAGTAGATTAAATAAATTTAATAAGTCTTACTACTTCCCATTAAATAAATTAAATACGTCTTACTTGTTCCCACTCCTTTTCAAAACAGTAGTTTAAAACGAGGGCCCTTCACTCAATCTTTAACCTCAACCCCGCACGTTGTGTTGTATCTGTGAATGTTGGTTGTGGCCAAATGATAGTTTTCTTTCATTCGTTTAGGTTCCAAGAAAACTTGATGTAACTCTACTTTTAACTGCCGTTTCAGATAAGCGGGTATTACGTCGCAGTCAAATGCCGCGGATATGACGTAATTGCCCGAACCTCCGCCAAAATTCAAATCTGTTGGCGCGATGGCCGTGAGCCACTGAGCAGCGACGATTATCAACAGAAATATCTTTATTTTCTGCTTGCAACTGGACCGTCTAGAGCGTACACGGTAAGTAACACTCATTGTGTTTAAGGAGATTTACGTTTGTAATAGCAGAAGTGTAGCCGCGTTGCGTTGTACGTGTGAAAATTGGTCGAGGCGAAATGTTAATGTTTAATTTCATTCCTTTAGGTTCCACGGTGTTTGTTGGCTGCAAGTTTTCCACTGCAAGAAGAGGCTCGTATCATTGACCAGGAGCGAGCTACAATGGTGAGTAGCCATAACATTTATGTTAAACACTTCCTATTTCATGTCTAACAGTACTTGATTTAACAAATAACCATAAATAAATACAGTGTGGGCACTGAAGTTAACATATGTGATTATACTGCCTAATCTGTCACGGAGTAGATTGTTGCAAAGTAATATAAGATCCAAAGTTGTAATTCAGAATAGTTTTCAAAAGAAGGCCATTAGAATTATATACAAGTCTGATTACCCTGAACAAGCTATTAATTAAATCACAAATTCTTCAATTCAAAGATTTGGTAGATTATCAGACAAATAATGTCTAACAGTAATTGATTTAACACATCACGATAAGTAGATTGAGTGTGGGCACTCTCAAGTTAACATATGTGATTATACTGCCTAATCTGTTACAGAGTATGTTGTTGCCAAGTAATGTAGAATAGATCCAAAGTAGTAATCCAGAATAGTTTTGAAGAGGCCATTAGAATGATAAACAAATCTGATTACCTTGAACATAATAACAAGCTAAGTGTTTAATATGTCCTATGAAGTCAAAATTGGGCACCATCATGTGGTGAAATTTGGAATTGCATCACATCCAATTTTGCCTGGGAACAAACAGATTACATAAATCTTAGTTTTGAATAAGCCACTCCTTCTCAAACAAGTAAACTCTGCCCATTTTGCGCAGTAGATGTTCTGTTAATATCTAGTATTTATACAAAGTCATACCGTATTTGCCGGTGTATTGGTCGACCTTTTTCGATCCAAAATCGACCGAAAAAAATCGACCTCGACTTATACACCGAGTCATAAAATTTAACTTCGTATTCATCGCTTCAAATGTGATGGTAACCAAGGCCGTTTCTCATGCATCTCATTGTGCGTTGCACTTAGAAAATTTGAACCGGGCGGCGTGCGCGAGTGCGCGGCCCGCTGGAAGTCGAATGAGGCGCCGCCACCACCTCCGCGGTGCTTATAAACAGCCGATCCGCTCGGCGGGGGCTATTTTCGGCCACTTGGCTCGTGCGCACGGCCTCCCGGATGTGCCGGGCGGGTGCGCGAGCTCGCCGGCCGCTGGAAGTCGAATGAGACGCCGCGACCACCTCCGCGGTGCTTATAAACAGCCGATCCGCTCGGCGGGGGCTATTTTCGGCCACTTGGCTCGTGCGCACGGCCTCCCGGATGTGCCGGGCGGGTGCGCGAGCTCGCCGGCCGCTGGAAGTCGAATGAGGCGCCGCCACCACCTCCGCGGTGCTTATAAACAGCCGATCCGCTCGGCGGGGGCTATTTTTGGCCACTTGGCTCGTGCGCACGGCCTCCCGGATGTGCCGGGCGGGTGCGCGAGCTCGCCGGCCGCTGGAAGTCCAATGAGGCGCCGCGATCTCCTCCGCGGTGCTTATAAAGTGCCGATCCGCTCGGCTTGGAGCTATAACAGGTGTTGTGCTCGATTTGGTTCCCCCGTGAGATTTTGTTCCCCCTGCCGCGGGAGCGCGCACGCCTTGTTTGGAAAGCGAAAAACCGATCCCGTACGGCGTCGTACGGCGTCAGCACTATGTTGTTTTCAATAAAAACATGAAGAATTCACGTTTGCGTCAGTCAATTTTAATTTTTATAAAGGATTATTCTCATTTGATGTCTTTAAATTCATCCGCGTTCTGCCATTGAAGCGGGGTGCATTCAAAGACCAGTCGTAAAGACGGAACACTCACTCACTTCACCAAAAAGCAACGATATAATTACGTGAGCTCTTTGCATAAACCTCGATGCAAAGAAACTCCTCCTTTTGGGTACCGTTACATGCTACAAGGAGTATATATTACAAAGGAGACTTTATTCTTAATTGTAATCATCATTCATCCATCCATTTTATTACTCAGGTATTTTCAAAGCGAATTAATATTGTTGCATTTATTAATTTGCTTTAAAATGACAGCGCAATATAATTAAAAGCTGACACTCTAGCAATGTCAAACGTTTTCATTGAAGAAAAAGCCACACACGTTTTGTGATCAAATCTTTCATAACGACAATGATTTGAGTGAATTGATTTGAATGAATAATTGAGAAGAAATTTCAGTTCTGAAGGCTCCTTTTGTCCCAAGCAAAGTGAAAGGTGGTGGGATAAAAATTGTAACAGAAACGCTATAAAAAATGTCAAGGCGTGAATATTTGTGCCCCCCTCCCATTTTGAGAACGGTGAGTCCTGGACATCGACTGGCTTTTTTTCTGTCTTCCTGGGGGTCTGCTCAGGTAGTGTGGCAAATTTGAACAGGTTCCCTCATTCCTGGCCCAAGTTACAGGGGGGGAACATATCCTCACGGGTGGCCCGTGAGGATATGTCCCCCCCCCCCCCTTATTTTGAGAACGGTGAGTCCTAGACTCCAGCTGTTTTTTTTCTGTCTTCCTGGGGGTCTGCTCAGGTAGTGTGGCAAATTTGAACAGGTACTCCTTGTAGCATGTAACGGTACCCAAAAGGAGGAGTTTCTTTGCATCGAGGTTTATGCAAAGAGTTCACGTAATTATATCGTTGCTTTTTGGTGAAGTGAGTGAGTGTTCCGTCTTTACGACTGGTCTTTGAATGCACCCCGCTTCAATGGCAGAACGCGGATGAATTTAAAGACATCAAATGAGAATAATCCTTTATAAAAATTAAAATTGACTGACGCAAACGTGAATTCTTCATGTTTTTATTGAAAACAACATAGTGCTGACGCCGTACGACGCCGTACGGGATCGGTTTTTCGCTTTCCAAACAAGGCGTGCGCGCTCCCGCGGCAGGGGGAACAAAATCTCACGGGGGAACCAAATCGAGCACAACACCGGCCTCCCGTTGGTGCCGGGTGGCGTGCGCGAGCTCGCCGGCCGCGATCTCCTCCGCGGTGCTTATAAACAGCCGCATGCGCACGGCCTCCCGGAATTTGAACACATTTCGTCAATAAATTTCGCATATTGAATTTTGAAGTTTAATATAATGCAACAATTGAGCTCGACTTATACAAAGGATATATCATAAAATCGTAAATTTCCGTCGAATTTTAGGGGGTCGACTTATACACCGAGTCGACCTGTACACCGGCAAATACGGTAATTTAAATTGCTTTCAACCTTCATTCATCGGTTCAACCAACATTACTCGCTCTTATTACCAACTTGTATTGATTTAACTAAGCGTTTAATACTTCCTATCAGGTCTCAAATCGAGATTTGGCAAAATACAATTTCAGCAAATCCAATTTTGCCAGGGAACAAAAATAGATTAAATAAACTAAATAAGTCCTCTTCCCATTAAATAAATCAGAAAAGTCTGTCTTGTAACCAGTCCTCTTCAAACAAGTAAAGTCTGCCCATTTTGTGCCGTAGATTTTGTGTCTATGCCTAGTATTTAAACAAAATCATAATTTAAACGACTTCTTTCCTTCATTCACTTTGGAAATTTGGAATTGCAGCAAATCGAATTTTGGCAGGGAACAAAAATAGATCAATTAAACTAAATAAGTCTTCTTCCCATTAAATAAATTAAAAAAGTCTGTCTTGTAACCAGTCCTTTTCAAACAAGTAAAGTCTGCCCATTTTGTGCCGTCGATTTTGTGTTAATGCCTAGTATTTATACAAAATCATAATTTAAAGGACTTCATTCCTTCATTCACTTTGGAAATTTGGAATTGCAGCACATCAAATTTTGCCTGGGAAGAAAAGTAGATTAAATAAATTTAATAAGTCTTACTACTTCCCATTAAATAAATTAAATACGTCTTACTTGTTCCCACTCCTTTTCAAAACAGTAGTTTAAAACGAGGGCCCTTCACTCAACCTTTAACCCTATTTATTCACCTTCTAGGCTAAGTGTTAAAGGCTAAGTGTTAAAGGCTAAGTGTTAAAGGCTAAGTGTTAGAGGCTAAGTGCCAGAGGCTAGGCGCCAGAGGCGAGTTTTTGTGGGCTGAAGTTTTAGTGGGGTTAGTGTGAATACAATCCAAAAGAATACAACAGAATACAATACAATAGAATATAATACATAGATTAAATTCAATAGCTCTTACTACTTCCCATTAAATAAATTAAATACGTCTTACTTGTTCCCAATCCTTTTCAAAAAAGTAGTTTAAAACGAGGGCCCTTCACTCAACCTTTAACCTCAACCCCGCACGTCACATTGTGTTGTATCTGTGAATGTTGGTTGTGGCCAAATGATAGTTTTCTTTCATTCGTTTAGGTTCCACGGTGTTTGTTGGCTATGTTTTCCACTGTCAGAAGGATGAAAATACAAAGTACAACGCTTGGACGTGGGCGAAGACGTCACCGGTGAGTCCTTCCTTCCTATTTATTTACCTTCTAGATGCTAGAGGCTAAGTGTTAGAGGCTAAGTGTTAGAGGCTAAGTGTTAAACACAATACGAACAACACAACGATACTGCACTGAACAACACGATACCGCACTGAGAAACACGATACCGCACTGAACAACACGATACCGCACTGAACAACACCATGCCGCACTGAACACCATGCCACACTGAACAACACCATCCCGCACTGAACAACACCATGCCGCACTGAACGACACCATGCCGCACTGAAAGACACCATGCCGCACTGAACGACACCATGCCGCACTGAAAGACACCATCCCGCACTGAACACCATGCCGCACTGAACAACACCATCCTGCACTGAACAACACCATCCCGCACTGAACAACACCATGCCGCACTGAACAACATTATGCCGCACTGAACATTATGCCGCACTGAACAACACCATGCCGCACTGAACAACACCATGCCGCACTGAACAACATTATGCCGCACTGAACAACACCATGCCGCACTGAACAACACCATGCCGCACTGAACAACACCATGCCGCACTGAACAACATTATGCCGCACTGAACAACACCATGCCGCACTGAACAACACCATCCTGCACTGAACAACACCATTCCGCATTGAACACCATGCCGCACTGAACAACACCATCCCGCACTGAACAACACCATCCCGCACTGAACAACACCATGCCGCACTGAACAACATTATGCCGCACTGAACAACATTATGCCGCACTGAACAACACCATGCCGCACTGAACAACACCATGCCGCACTGAACAACACCATGCCGCACTGAACAACATTATAACGCACTGAACAACACCATCCCGCACTGAACAACACCATGCCGCACTAAACAACATTATGCCGCACTGAACAACATTATGCCGAAATGAACAACACCATGCCGCACTGAACAACACCATGCCGCACTGAACAACACCATCCTGCACTGAACAACACCATCCCGCACTGAACAACACCATGCCGCACTGAACAACACCATGCCGCACTGAACAACACCATCCCGCAATGAACAACACCATCCCGCACTGAACAACATTATGCCGCACTGAACAACATTATGCCGCACTGAACAACATTATGCCGCACTGAACAACACCATGCCGCACTGAACAACACCATCCTGCACTGAACAACACCATCCCGCACTGAACAACACCATGCCGCACTGAACAACATTATGGCGCACTGAACAACATTATGCCGCACTGAACAACACCATGCCGCACTGAACAACACCATGCCGCACTGAACAACACCATGCCGCAATGAACAACACCATCCCGCACTGAACAACACCATGCCGCACTGAGCAACACCATGCCGCACTGAACAACACCATCCTGCACTGAACAACACCATGCCGCACTGAACAACACCATTCCGCACTGAACAACACCATGCCGCACTGAACAACATTACGCTGCACTGAACAACACCATGCCGCACTGAACAATACCATGCCGCACTGAACAACACCATGCCGCATTGAACAACACCATGCCGCATTGAACAACACCATGCCGCACTGAACAACACCATCCTGCACTGAACAACACCATGCCGCATTGAACAACACCATGCCGCACTGAACAACACCATCCTGCACTGAACAACACCATCCCGCATTGAACAACACCATCCCGCATTGAACAACACCATCCTGCACTGAACAACACCATGCCGCATTGAACAACACCATGCCGCACTGAACAACACCATTCCGCACTGAACAACACCATGCCGCACTGAACAACACCATCCTGCACTGAACAACACCATCCCGCACTGAACAACACCATGCCGCATTGAACAACACCATCCTGCACTGAACAACACCATCCTGCACTGAACAACACCATGCCGCACTGAACAACACCATGCCGCACTGAACAACACCATGCCGCACTGAACAACACCATGCCGCACTGAACAACATTATGCCGCACTGAACAACATTATGTCGCACTGAACAACACCATGCCGCACTGAACAACACCATGCCGCACTGAACAACATTATGCCGCACTGAAAAACACCATGCCGCACTGAACAACACCATCCCGCACTGAACAACACCATGCCGCATTGAACAACACCATGCCGCACTGAACAACACCATGCTGCACTGAACAACATTATGCTGCACTGAACAACACGATCCTGCATTGAACAACACCATGCCGCACTGAACAACACCATCCTGCACTGAACAACACCATCCTGCACTGAACAACACCACCCCGCACTGAACAACACGATCCCGCATTGAACACCATCCCGCACTGAACAACACCATGCCGCACTGAACAACACCATTCCGCACTGAACAACACCATGCCGCACTGAACAACACCATGCCGCACTGAACAACACCATGCCGCACTGAACAACACCATGCCGCACTGAACAACATTATGCCGCACTGAACAACACCATGCCGCACTGAACAACACCATCCCGCACTGAACAACACCATGCCGCATTGAACAACACCATGCCGCACTGAACAACACCATCCTGCACTGAACAACACCATCCCGCACTGAACAACACCATGCCGCACTGAACAACATTATGGCGCACTGGACAACATTATGCCGCACTGGACAACACCATTCCGCACTGAACAACACCATGCCGCACTGAACGACACCATCCTGCACTGAACGACACCATCCCGCACTGAACAACACCATGCCGCATTAAACAACACCATGCCGCACTGAACAACACCATCCTGCACTGAACAACACCATGCCGCACTGAACAACACCATGCCGCACTGAACAACACCATGCCGCACTGAACAACATTATGCCGCACTGAACAACATTATGCCGCACTAAACAACATTATGTCGCACTGAACAACACCATGCCGCACTGAACAACACCATGCTGCACTGAACAACATTATGCCGCACTGAACAACACGATCCCGCATTGAACAACACCATCCCGCAGTGAACAACACCATGCCGCATTGAACAACACCATGCCGCACTGAACAACACCATGCTGCACTGAACAACATTATGCTGCACTGAACAACACGATCCTGCATTGAACAACACCATGCCGCACTGAACAACACCATCCTGCACTGAACAACACCATGCCGCACTGAACAACACCATGCCGCACTGAACAACATTATGCCGCACTGAAAAACACCATGCCGCACTGAACAACACCATCCCGCACTGAACAACACCATGCCGCATTGAACAACACCATGCCGCACTGAACAACACCATGCTGCACTGAACAACATTATGCTGCACTGAACAACACGATCCTGCATTGAACAACACCATGCCGCACTGAACAACACCATCCTGCACTGAACAACACCATCCTGCACTGAACAACACCACCCCGCACTGAACAACACGATCCCGCATTGAACAACACCATCCCGCACTGAACAACACCATGCCGCACTGAACAACACCATTCCGCACTGAACAACACCATGCCGCACTGAACAACACCATGCCGCACTGAACAACACCATGCCGCACTGAACAACACCATGCCGCACTGAACAACATTATGCCGCACTGAACAACACCATGCCGCACTGAACAACACCATCCCGCACTGAACAACACCATGCCGCATTGAACAACACCATGCCGCACTGAACAACACCATCCTGCACTGAACAACACCATCCCGCACTAAACAACACCATGCCGCATTGAACAACATTATGGCGCACTGGACAACATTATGCCGCACTGAACAACACCATGCCGCACTGAACAACACCATGCCGCACTGAACAACACCATGCCGCACTGAACAACACCATGCCGCACTGAACAACATTATGCCGCACTGAACAACACCATGCCGCACTGAACAACACCATGCCGCACTGAACAACACGATCCCGCATTGAACAACACCATCCTGCACTGAACAACACCATGCCGCACTGAACAACACCATGCCGCACTGAACAACACCATTCCGCACTGAACAACACCATGCCGCACTGAACAACACCATCCTGCACTGAACAACACCATCCCGCACTGAACAACACCATGCCGCATTGAACAACACCATGCCGCACTGAACAACACCATCCCGCACTGAACAACACCATGCCGCATTGAACAACACCATGCCGCACTGAACAACACCATCCTGCACTGAACAACACCATCCCGCACTGAACAACACCATGCCGCACTGAACAACATTATGGCGCACTGAACAACATTATGCCGCACTGAACAACACCATGCCGCACTGAACAACACCATGCCGCACTGAACAACACCATGCCGCACTGAACAACATTATGCCGCACTGAACAACATTATGCCGCACTGAACAACACCATGCCGCACTGAACAACACCATGCCGCACTGAACAACACCATGCCGCACTGAACAACACGACGTCGCACTGAACAACACGACGCCGCACAGAACAACACGACGCCGCACAGAATAACACAATACCGCACAGAACAACACAATACCGCACAAACAGTTTTAGATAATATTACGTCGCAGTCATGTGACGCGGACATGACGTCAATAGGCGGAACTCACGGCAAAATTATAATCCGTGGGCGTGGCTTGCAACAGGAAGTAGGAAAGCGGCAGTTCTGGCAAACAAGACACAGCTGTTAGTAACACGATGACTAACAAGGCAAATATTTTTGTTTTCAGCTTGCAACTTGACCGTCTAGAGCGTACAAGGTAATTACAACTGTTTTTTTTTAGCCCTGAAAAGCGAGGGAGTGTGGCGTTTGGGAGGAATGTCGAACTCGGCGTCTGCTTCCAGCCACAGACGCCAAATTTCGACGATTATTTCGACTGGTCAACGGTTGTAAATTATTGCGTTGACTAAAAACTTTATTTAACTCTACTCTTAACTTTGCCGTTTCAGATATGCGGGTATTACACCGCGGAAATGACGTCAATAGGCTGAACTCTCGCCAAAATTCAAATCTGTGGGCGCAATGGCCTTGAGCGAGACACCGGATACAAACACGACGATTATCAACAGAAATATCTTTATTTTCCGCTTGCAAGTGGACCGTCTAGAGCGTACACGGTAAGTACAACTCATTGTGTTTAAAAAGATTTACGTTTGTGTAGTTTGCGTTGCGTTGTATCTGTGAATGTTGGTTGAGGCTAAATGTTAATGTTTAATTTCATTCCTTTAGGTTCCACGGTGTTTGTTGGCTGTATGTTTTCCACTGCAAGAAGAGGCTCGTATCATTGACCAGCAGGAGCTACAATGGTGAGTACCCCTTTCGTCTTCCATTTATGTTAAACACTTCCTATTTCATGTCTAACAGTACTCGATTTAACAAATAACCATAAATAAATACAGTGTGGGCAGTCACGTTAACATATGTGATTATCCTGCCTAATATGTTTATCACAAATATGTCACTAATCACTAATATGTTTATTTGTTTATCACAACACCTTTGGACCTTCAGCAATCGATTATTTACCTTCATCTACATAGAGACAGAACGATGGTGTCTTAAACATCTCATTCATTTCACCAAATAACTTCACGCAGGTGGATAACGGCCGTCTCGGTCACGCTATGTTGCGTGATGCAGTTTTGAAGAACCAAATGCATTTATTCAATGACTAAGTCAAGCTAGTTCTATGTTTATGATGTTGTAAGTTACGGTACAGATTGAAGTTGAGTTCGAAGCCAGTGGAAAACAGCGCTGCGTTTGTGCTCTCCAGGTACAAATGTTGTGATCTCTGACTGACGACCGGGCGAGACTCGAGTAAGAGATGTCCAAACGAGCTCCGGCAGGGCGGGCCAAGGCGGAGCGAACGGACGCCCTTCAGGCCGCCAATGACGAGCTGAGAACCAAACTGATGGACGTCCAGTTAGAACTTCAGCAGGAGAAGAACAAGGTGAAAACCTCAACAGACAGACACTGCCTGCCTCCCTGCCTGCCTCCCTGCCTGCCTCCCTGCCTGCCTCCCTGCCTGCCTCCCTCCCTCCCAGTTTTCCCGATGTAGATTAGACATGCGTGTGCCATGACTGTGTCAGCCTACATCAACAAATGCACCGAGGACGTCAGCACCACTAAGAATATCATCACCCGGGGCAACCAACGACCCTGGATGACTGAGGAGGTACGTCAAACGCTACGAGCGCGGAACTCTGCCTTCAAGTCTGGCGACAAGGAGACACTGAGGACAGCGAGAGCCAACTTGAACCGTGCCATCAGGATAGCGAAGCGAGACCGCAGTCGAAAATTTCAGGATCGTTTCCACGACGTCAAAAACATCAGGAGCATGTGGCAAGGCATACGGGCGATTACAGACTACAACTCACCCTCCCCCCCCCCCGGTGGGTGTAGTTGATGCTGACTTTCTAAATGGTCTAAATAACTTCTTTGGGAGGTTCGAGGCACTAAACGGCACTCCAGCAGTTAAAACTGTCCCCCATCAGGAAGAGGAGGTACTCTGCCTTGACTCCGCCGATGTGTTGAAGACCCTGAGGAGAGTCAACCCCTGTAAGGCCCCTGGCCCCGACAACATTCCTGGGCGTGTGTTCAGGGAATGTGCAAGTCATCTGGCTGGGGTCATCACAGACATTTTTAACACCTCGCTGGGCCAAGCCACAGTGCCGGCGTGCTTTAAGACTGCCTCCATCATTCCGGTGCCGAAGAAACCTCAAATCACCTCATTTAATGATTACCGGCCTGTTGCACTGACTCCGGTTATGATGAAGTGCTTCGAAAGGCTGCTTAAAGGTCACATCGTTTCCAGACTCCCCCTATTATTTGACCCGTTCCAGTTTGCAAAACCGCTCCACTCAGGACGCCATCTCCTCCGTTCTTCACCTGAGCCTGGCTCACCTGGAGGAGAAGAACACCCATGTGCGGAGGCTGTTCCTGGACTTCAGCTCAGCGTTTAACACCATCATCCCACAGCATCTGGTAGGAAAATTGGAACACCTGGGCTTCAACACCCCCCTTCGCAACTGGCTGCTAGACTTCCTCACCAACAGACCTCAGTCAGTCCGGGTCGGACAGAACACCTCTGATGTCATCACCCTCAGCACAGGCTCCCTTCAGGGCTGCGTCCTGAGCCCCCTGCTGTGCACCCTGATGACACACGACTGCGTCCTCAGGTTCACCACCAATCACATCGTGAAGTCAGCAGACGACACAACGGTGGTGGGGCTCATCAGAGACAACAACGACCTGGACTACAGAGAGGAGGTGGAGCAGCTGGTGGGCTGGTGCAGAGAAAACAGCCTGATCCTGAATGAGGAGAAGATGAAGGAGATCATCGTCGACTTCAGGAAAAAACAGCCTCACCACGCTCCACTGATCATCAACAGCTCAGCTGTGGAGGTGGTCAGCACCACCAAATTCCTGGGGGTCCACATCACAGAAGACCTCACCTGGACTATGAACACTACGGCACTGGTCAAGAGGGCACAGAAGCGCTTGTACTTCCTGCGGAGGATGAGGAGAGCCCACCTGCCCCCACCCATCATGAGGACGTTCTACAGGAGCACCATAGAGAGCATTCTGACAAGCTGTCTCTCTGTGTGGTGTGGAGGCTGCACCGCCTCCGATTGGAAGAACGTGAGGAGAGTGGTGAGGACAGCAGAGAGGATCATAGGGGCTCCTCTTCCCTCCATTCAGGACATTTCATCTCAGCGCTGCATGTCCCGTGCCCGTAACATCATCAATGACCCATCACACCCCCACCATGGACTGTTCTCCCTGCTGCCCTCTGGGAAGAGGTTTGCAGCATCCGCTGCAGGTCCACCAGGTTCTGCAACAGCTTTTTCCCTGCTGTCATCAGACTGTTGAACACTAGAACTGTTGAGCTCTAAACTGAACTCTGCATCACACATTCACAGAACTGTACTTTATGACACTACGGACCTCTATCTTGCACTATCTCGCACTACCAACTTTACTGAACTTGTATAAACCCTTTAAATAGAAGTTTAATACATGGTTTAGCATTCCTCTGCACACTCTTGAATACTGTTTTGCCTACTTGCACTATTGCATAATTATCACTGCTGCACTTTATACTTATTTTTAATATATATATATATATATATATATATAGTATATATGTATATATATATATTTTCATAGGGTATGTTACTTCTATTCAACTGCAATATCACTACTTTGTTGTAAGACGTATGCAACGGAATTTCGTTTTGTATGCACCATGTGCAGACAAGATGACAATAAAGTTTGTCTAAGTCTAAGTCTAAGTCATGTCAGGTCAGCTGTCTGGAGAGAGAGAGAAGTCAGGACCTGCGGGCGGAGCACCACCGTGCCACCGCCGCCATGACGGAACTCAAAAGCAAACTCCATGAGGAGAAGCAGAAAGAGTTAGCCATTACCAGGGAGACATTACTGCGGCAGCATGAAATGGAGCTGATGAGAGTGATCAAAATCAAAGATGGAGAGATCCAGCGACTGAATGCCTTGGTCCTCAGCCTGAGGGACGGCTCCATGGACAAGGTGATCCGCTCTATCCGTGTCTGACTATCCGCACGCCACGTCGGGCTTCGATGCGGCCGCTACCGTATTGTGTAGCTTGTCCCCAGTAAGCGTCGCGGCGCTCCGTTGCGGTCTCAACGGCCCGGTGTGGCGCAATGTCTGCTCAGGTGAGGAGGGGGGGCGCTTTGCTGGCGGAGGTGGAGGAGACGCGGCGGTGTCGGGAGACCGAGCGGTGTCGCCTCCACCAGGAGCGCGGAAGAAGCCCTGGCAGCGGCCCAGCAGGCCTGGCAGTCCCGAGCGGCCGAGCTCCGATCGGCTCATCACCAGCATCGGGAGGAGCTGAGCCGAACCAAGAGAGACTGCGAGAGGGAGCTCCGCCGACTGATAGGACTGATCAGATGCGCGGTGCGTGGCTATGTTCCCAATTTCGTTGTATACCTGCAGTGCAATGACACCTAAGGCATTCTATTCTATTCTATTTCACAAGAAGAAAATGTCCGGTTGCTCGCTTCGCTTTTGTCACAGCAAAGGTGTTCTAGTCGATTCAAGAAAAAAATTGGCCGGTTGCTCTCTTTGTTTTTGTCACAATTCTGGCAAATGAGTTTGCCCGCCTGCCTGAGCGCTCCCCGTTTGTACATCCAGACGGATGAGATCAAGCTGAAAGACAGAGCGGTTAGTGTTTTGGATGAAGCCCTGGGGCCGGCCACGTCCACCGCCTTCAGCTGCAGACTCAGGCTGCCGAGCAGCAGATCGCTGCCCTGAGGGATTCCCAAAGGGCGGGCCTAAACTACCCTGGAAGTGGGGTCAACGCCGCTACTAGCAATCCTCTTCATTGCGTAAGGCACCTCATCACACACTTGCAGTACGCATGACTTAGTTCGTTGCTGGAGGAAGGTAGCACAAAAACAGTTTTGAACTTTGAACGAGTGCTTGTGTGTGTGTGTTGCGGGGCGTTTTCAGTCTCAGGAGGATCGGGACACGCGACGGTTTCATCTGAAAATCGCTGAGCTCAGCGCAGTCATCAGGAAACTGGAGGATCGAAACGCCCTGCTTTCTGAAGAGCGCAATGAACTGGTAATTTATTGACGGCACGCTTGAAGGTTTGCGCTACGTTTGATGCGCGCCATCCAGCGAGGCACCCATTGCGCTTGCTTATTAGTTGAGCGGCGCGGCGAGTCGGTTGCCTGGTAGATGTCTTTTATTGGGAGCCAAAGCCACGATTCCGTTCAAACCGATGCAAAAGGAATGGATACGTTCTGGCCCGCGTGTTGTGCGTCTTTCACATCCCGCACTTCATGCTTGCAGCTAAAGCGACTGAGAGAAACAGAAAGCCAGTTTCTGCCACTCCTGTACAAAAACAAACGCCTGAGCAGGAAGAATGAAGAACTCTCGCTGGTGCTGTGTCGCCTTGAAAACAAAGTGCGCTTTGTCACCCAGGAGAACGAGGAGATGGCAAGCTTGGTAAGTCGACGCGGACAACGGCGGCGTGCCAACAGAGTCCACTGCATTTGTGTTCCACAGAGAAGGCCTAGTTCGCTCAATGACCTGGACCGCGGTTGCGGCCAGCAGGACGGTGAAATGGAGTTCCTTCAAGTTGTGGAGCAGCGGCACATCATCGACGACTTGTCCAAGGTCTTCAGGCAGGCGACTCGGTGCACGTACGGCAGCGCCGCGCTCGCTCGCTGTCGCCAGGAAACCTTTTCCGTCCAAAGCTTGGCCGGCGGCCGCCATCCAAAAAATTGGCCCCTTAAATTCCGACCTTTCAAGCAGGAGCATTGTGCGCACGCGTTTGAACACGCTTTAGACTTGTTTTGCCGTTTTCAGCAGCTCAAAGCTCCCGTTTTGTCAGCGCCTTTGCCACTCGCTGTGCGCTGAAAACGACGGACTTGCCCGGCTGCTCAGCCCGTCAACCATGAGCCGCGAGCGCGACGTCATTGTCCGTAGGCAGCTAGTGGCAAAATGCACCCTGTTAGAGTTGCGCTCGCTCCAACTTATTTTGCAAGAACCACACGGGAGACAAGTAAGTTCTTTTGGACACCTGCAGGTGGAGAGTCCATCCGTTGTACGAATGAAGTCTGACTCTCGGCTCCTGCACGAGCATTTTAATTAAGAGAAACAGGGTGGGTGTAAGAGTGGATTGAATAGAGGAAGCCCTTGACCTCTAGTCAAAACATAGCAAGGGGTGTTTTACGACTTTGTGTAGGAAGGGATAAGCGATAGGGATAAATAAGGGATAAATAATATTATTTATTACAGGTCGCAGTCAAAGTCAAAGCAACACAATGATACGATAAAGATAATCTGGAAAACCCTGACACACCCTGTAGTTGTCACTTTTGGAAAAGACGAGCGTCCCTCCAATCATCGCCGGTGACGTGTTTTTCAGGCTCTGGAGACAGGAGCTCATGTCAGAAATGTCATTGTGAGTCGCGTTTGTTTCTGCGCCGGAGCCGTTCGTTCCCTTTGCATCCAAAGAATCTCAAAGGCGGATTATTTGTGTCGACAGGAGAGAGATTTGCTGCTACGATACCGACGTCGAGAATCTCTGAGGAGGAACAAAGCGTGAGGTCCTGCAAGGTGAGTCTGTTTGTTTGCGGCTGCTTGGTGTTGCGCAAGATGAAATGGCCTTTTTCTCGCTATCGTTCCTCTCGTCGATTCATCGTGAGGTGTCGCTTCAGTTTGTTCAGAGAGATGTTTGCTTCCGCGCCCGCAGGTCATCGAAACATTTTACGGCTACGACGAAGACGTGTTGGTGGACTCGGACGGATCGTCCTTGTCTTTTCACACCGACAGAACCCCCGACACGGAACCCGAAGAGGTAGCCCGCCATTTCTGCCAGCGTATTGGCACCAAACATTCCTCTTCAGCCTGGAATCGGACTCGTCTTTGCGTCGCGGGTGCTTTGTCGCCGGTCTGACTGATTCTGGTACTAGTGCTGTGTTGCATTGGTGTGTGCATGAAGAGGCGGAGCTTCGCTACCGCCAGCTGACGCAAGAATATCAAGCGCTGCAACGAGCCTACGCTCTGCTAGCCCAGACCAGCGAAAGGGGACTACGACGCCGAGAAGGAGATCAAGGTGGCGCCCCTTCCCGCAACCCCCGGCCGGGTCGCAGCCTCCCCGTTCTCACCCAGCCTCGGGTGTTCTCTGGTCTGAAAGGAGGAGGAGGAGCCTCCCTCCTCCTCCTTTCAGACCAGAGAAAAGCTGATGGTAGAAATGGGTCACTATCAAAGCAGAGTAGCAGATCTGGAGTCAGCGCTGAAGCAACAAGGACAGGTAAGCTCATCAATGAGCACACCTTTTTCTCAGACAAAATAGCTACATTCTTCAGTCACTCATCCGTCTGGCATTACTGGACCAACCCCCCCCCCCCCCCCCCCAAAGCTGTCCACGCGTTTGTCTCTTCTAGAATGTCAAGTGGGTGGAGGAGAAGCAGCTGCTGCGTCAGAGCAATCAGCAGTTGGCCGAAAAGGTGACGGAAAGAAAGGCGCTGGGCGGAGTCGCTTGGCGTCACACCTGTCGGGAAGCCCCGCAGATGAGGTCTGACTGTCTTTTCAGGTCAGGCGGATGGAGGCGGAAGAAGCGCGTCTGAAAGAGCACATCCAGGATATCCGAGACCAAAACGAACTGCTTGAGTTCCGCATCCTGGAGCTGGAGGTGGGAAGACTCGCACAAGCGTGTTGAGGCCAGAGATGTGACGGACGGACGGACGGACGGATGCATGCCTCTGCCTTTCAGGAGAGGGAGTGGCGCTCCCCCGTCTTGAAGTTTCTGCAAGTCCGTTTCCCAGACGGCCTCAGCCCTTTGCAGATCTACTGCGAGGCCGAGGGCGTGAGCGTACGTAAGGCGTCCCTCGCAACCCTAACCTTAACCCGAGGTCCCAGAACACCTTACATTGCTCCTTGCGCCTTTCCCCCGGACATCGTCATCAGTGATCTGATGAAGAAGCTGGACATCCTGGGCTATAACGCCGTAAGTGTATGTCGAACTCCTTATGTTCGCACTCCACGAGACTCGGCGGCTCAAATGTGACTTTTGGAAGGCTTTGCGCTGAAAGAAGCTTGTTGACGCTGTGCCTTTGGGCTCTTGCAGAATCTCACCAACGAGGAGCAGGTGGTCGTGATTCACGCCAGGACCCTTCTCACCCTAGCCGAGAAGGTAACGCGCACGTCCACGCACGCTCTCGCATTCTGCTTATGTGACAGCAGCCTTTCCTCAGTGGTTAGAATACATCAAAGTGACCAAGTCAGCACTTCAACAGAAGATGTTGGACATTGAAAGTGAGAAGGTAGACAGACACGCGACATCAGCCAAGGGGAACTCCGGCAATGTGCCCCAACAATTCTGACCTTGAGCTGTGCTAGGATATGTTCTGCAAGCAGAAGGGCTACCTGGATGAAGAGTTGGACTTCAGGAAGTGTTCCATGGACCAGGCTCATAAGGTAAGCCGCCCTCAAATCTCCCGCCGGACCACTGATGGACGAGGATTGCGGCCCAGAGGATCCTGGAGCTGGAGGCCATGTTGTACGAGGCGCTACCGCAGCGGGACTGCCCCGCCACGGACGGCGAAAAAGCCAGCCACGCTGGCGTGAATGACGTGCTGACGGCGGATCAGAGAGAAGAGCTTAGGAGCGCCGTGGACCAATGGAAGCGAGCCCTGATGTGCGAGTTGAGGGAGCGCGACGCTTGCATCCTCCAAGAGAGAATGGATCTGCTGCACAGCGCGCAACAGGTAAGGGCCCAAAGCCAGCCCGGCACTTACTTGCACGCTTACTGGCTTTTGAATGCCACTTTCCATTTGTCCGTCCTAGAGGAACAAAGAGCTGAAAGAATTCATCGAAGCTCAGAAGAGACAAATCAAACAATTGGAGGAGAAGTTTCTGTTTCTCTTTCTATTCTTCTCCTTGGCCTTCATTCTGTGGCCCTAACACCAGCTGGTGAGTGAGCTCCAGCGGCACCGCACTCGACACCTCCGATACACTGCCAGCCGGTCTCAGACGTTGGCAGACGCTCCGATGCCAACGTATACCCCCCGCCACGGTGACAGAGGCACCGCGTCACACCGGCGCTCATCCAATCAGAAGGCAGGAAAAGCAAATTCACATGCAGGGCACTTTTGAACCAGAAGAGAGCGCCACAAAAAACGGTTGTTGCCCCAAACGCGCACTAAAAAGGGTCAGACGGGGCCACCCGTCCAGCTGTTTCTTCAGGGGGGAAAAAAATTGGAGTCACCGGTGAGTACATTTTGCATTTAGCTCTGCTTTTCTGCTTCTGTCTTCAAGTGTGTGGCATCCTGCGATCAAAGAGTCAGCCAACCCCAAAGCGGTTGACCTCAACGTCCCACCACCATGCCTACCAGAGCAGGTGACGTGATGCTTTGGACATCCTTCCGTCTCAGATGCCCAAAAGTACTCTTTGCCACATCTGCGGCAATACGGTGTCTTTTCAAAGGTGCAAATAAATCCAGCGTGGGCGGAACACGCACGTCTTCGGTTTTTCCCGCTTTGTTTGTGTGACAGCTGTTGTGAAAATTTTATACAAATAAAGTTGTATAGTACAGGTTTGGCCAAGCCGCAACTCCCGAACCGCATGCGGCTCTTTTATGTTCATATCAACATTTGTGTGTGTGTGTGTGTGTGGGGGGGGGGGGGTTGTGCGTGTTGGCTTCACTTGAGTTCAATTTGGTATTTTGGTCAAAAGCGCATGTGGTGAAATTCCACAAAGTAGGATGGGCAAACACATTTCTTTAAACTATGAGTGTCAATTGGGCTCTCGAAATGGCAGGGAAAAGATGCACAGCAAAACGAAAATACGTAGATGAACACAGGACGTTTTAATCAGAGTGGGAAAGTTTCTATTTTTTGTTGAACGTGATGGCAAACCATTCTGCCTGATATGTCAGACCTCAGCGCATTTCAAAGATTCAAATCTTCAGCGCCATGCACTTCAGCTCACTCCATGCTAACATTGATCAGGCGTCGAACCCGCATCATCATGCTTAAGAGGTGGCCATGCTAACCAGTGCGCCATTATGTCAACGCATAATAACTAAGTCTACTGGTCAAAACAGCGGTTACTATATGACGTCGCTACGTCGTGGTCACGTGACGCAGACAAGACGTCAATGGACGTGGGCAGAGTTAACTTGTTTAAAAGGGAGTAGGCAGAAGAAATATTTAATTTATTTAAATCTATTTTGAGTGCACACCATTCATTATGCCAATGCATAACAACTGTAAATCTACTAAACAAAACAGCGGTTGCTATATGACATCTGCCACGTCGTGGTCACGTGACATACGTGACGTCGATGGGCGTAACTTTCGCCGGAATTCAAATCCGCGGGGAGAGTTAACTTGTTTAAAAGAGAGTGGGCAGAAGAATTATTTAATTTATTTAAATCTATTTGGTGTGTGCGCCATTATGTCAATGCATAACAACTGTAAGTCTACTAAACAAAACAGCGGTTGCTATATGACGTCTGCCACGTCGTGGTCACGTGACGCGGACGTGACGTCGACGCCTACTTTACATCCCACCGATCACAGGACCCCTCGGCTGCATAACCGTGCCCCCTTCCCAACCAATCGGATTTGCTATACGCGAAAACGACGCCAATGGAAAGAGCTTCCGCCCAAATTTAAATCCGTGGGCGTGGCTCGCAGCAGGAAGTAGGAAAATGGCGGCGATGTTGACAAAGACACAGCGGATGGTAACATACGACTAACAAGAGAAATATTTTTATTTTCTGCTTGCAACTGGACCGTCCAGAGCGTACACGGTAAGTACAACTCATCGTTTTTAAAAAGAAGTACTTTTGTTGCCCTGAAAAGCGAGTGAGCGTGGCGTTTGTGGGGGACGTCGAATTTCGACGATTCTTTCTGGTCAACGGTTGTAAATGATTGTGTTGATTAAAAAAGAAAACTTGATGTAACTCTACTTTTAACTGCCGTTTCAGATAGATTTGGAATTGCATCACATCCAATTTTGCCTAGAGCGTACACGGTAAGTAACACTCGTTGTGTTTAAGGAGATTTACGTTTGTAATAGCAGAAGTGTAGCCGCGTTGCGTTGTACGTGTGAATGTTGGTCCGGGCGAAATGTTAATGTTTAATTTCATTCCTTTAGGTTCCACGGTGTTTGTTGGCTGCAAGTTTTCCACTGCAAGAAGAGGCTCATATCATTGACCAGGAGCGAGCTACAATGGTGAGTAGCCATAACATTTATGTTAAACACTTCCTATTTCATGTCTAACAGTACTTGATTTAACAAATAACCATAAATAAATACAGTGTGGGCACTGAAGTTAACATATGTGATTATACTGCCTAATCTGTCACCGAGTAGATTGTTGCAAAGTAATATAAGATCCAAAGTTGTAATTCAGAATAGTTTTCAAAAGAAGGCCATTAGAATTATATACAAGTCTGATTACCCTGAACAAGCTATTAATTAAATCACAAATTCTTCAATTCAAAGATTTGGTAGATTATCAGACAAATAATGTCTAACAGTAATTGATTTAACACATCACGATAAGTAGATTGAGTGTGGGCACTCTCAAGTTAACATATGTGATTATACTGCCTAATCTGTTACAGAGTATGTTGTTGCCAAGTAATGTAGAATAGATCCAAAGTAGTAATCCAGAATAGTTTTGAAGAGGCCATTAGAATGATAAACAAATCTGATTACCTTGAACATAATAACAAGCTAAGTGTTTAATATGTCCTATGAAGTCAAAATTGGGCACCATCATGTGGTGAAATTTGGAATTGCATCACATCCAATTTTGCCTGGGAACAAACAGATTACATAAATCTTAGTTTTGAATAAGCCACTCCTTCTCAAACAAGTAAACTCTGCCCATTTTGCGCAGTAGATGTTCTGTTAATATCTAGTATTTATACAAAGTCATAATTTAAATTGCTTTCAACCTTCATTCATCGGTTCAACCAACATTACTCGCTCTTATTACCAACTTGTATTGATTTAACTAAGCGTTTAATACTTCCTATCAGGTCTCAAATCGAGATTTGGCAAAATACAATTTCAGCAAATCCAATTTTGCCAGGGAACAAAAATAGATTAAATAAACTAAATAAGTCCTCTTCCCATTAAATAAATCAGAAAAGTCTGTCTTGTAACCAGTCCTCTTCAAACAAGTAAAGTCTGCCCATTTTGTGCCGTAGATTTTGTGTCTATGCCTAGTATTTAAACAAAATCATAATTTAAACGACTTCTTTCCTTCATTCACTTTGGAAATTTGGAATTGCAGCAAATCGAATTTTGGCAGGGAACAAAAATAGATCAATTAAACGAAATAAGTCTTCTTCCCATTAAATAAATTAAAAAAGTCTGTCTTGTAACCAGTCCTTTTCAAACAAGTAAAGTCTGCCCATTTTGTGCCGTCGATTTTGTGTTAATGCCTAGTATTTATACAAAATCATAATTTAAAGGACTTCATTCCTTCATTCACTTTGGAAATTTGGAATTGCAGCACATCAAATTTTGCCTGGGAAGAAAAGTAGATTAAATACATTTAATAAGTCTTACTACTTCCCATTAAATAAATTAAATACGTCTTACTTGTTCCCACTCCTTTTCAAAACAGTAGTTTAAAACGAGGGCCCTTCACTCAATCTTTAACCTCAACCCCGCACGTTGTGTTGTATCTGTGAATGTTGGTTGTGGCCAAATGATAGTTTTCTTTCATTCGTTTAGGTTCCAAGAAAACTTGATGTAACTCTACTTTTAACTGCCGTTTCAGATAAGCGGGTATTACGTCGCAGTCATGTGCCGTGGATATGACGTAATTGCCCGAACCTCCGCCAAAATTCAAATCTGTTGGCGCGATGGCCGTGAGCCACTGAGCAGCGACGATTATCAACAGAAATATCTTTATTTTCTGCTTGCAACTGGACCGTCTAGAGCGTACACGGTAAGTAACACTCATTGTGTTTAAGGAGATTTACGTTTGTAATAGCAGAAGTGTAGCCGCGTTGCGTTGTACGTGTGAAAATTGGTCGAGGCGAAATGTTAATGTTTAATTTCATTCCTTTAGGTTCCACGGTGTTTGTTGGCTGCAAGTTTTCCACTGCAAGAAGAGGCTCGTATCATTGACCAGGAGCGAGCTACAATGGTGAGTAGCCATAACATTTATGTTAAACACTTCCTATTTCATGTCTAACAGTACTTGATTTAACAAATAACCATAAATAAATACAGTGTGGGCACTGAAGTTAACATATGTGATTATACTGCCTAATCTGTCACGGAGTAGATTGTTGCAAAGTAATATAAGATCCAAAGTTGTAATTCAGAATAGTTTTCAAAAGAAGGCCATTAGAATTATATACAAGTCTGATTACCCTGAACAAGCTATTAATTAAATCACAAATTCTTCAATTCAAAGATTTGGTAGATTATCAGACAAATAATGTCTAACAGTAATTGATTTAACACATCACGATAAGTAGATTGAGTGTGGGCACTCTCAAGTTAACATATGTGATTATACTGCCTAATCTGTTACAGAGTATGTTGTTGCCAAGTAATGTAGAATAGATCCAAAGTAGTAATCCAGAATAGTTTTGAAGAGGCCATTAGAATGATAAACAAATCTGATTACCTTGAACATAATAACAAGCTAAGTGTTTAATATGTCCTATGAAGTCAAAATTGGGCACCATCATGTGGTGAAATTTGGAATTGCATCACATCCAATTTTGCCTGGGAACAAACAGATTACATAAATCTTAGTTTTGAATAAGCCACTCCTTCTCAAACAAGTAAACTCTGCCCATTTTGCGCAGTAGATGTTCTGTTAATATCTAGTATTTATACAAAGTCATAATTTAAATTGCTTTCAACCTTCATTCATCGGTTCAACCAACATTACTCGCTCTTATTACCAACTTGTATTGATTTAACTAAGCGTTTAATACTTCCTATCAGGTCTCAAATCGAGATTTGGCAAAATACAATTTCAGCAAATCCAATTTTGCCAGGGAACAAAAATAGATTAAATAAACTAAATAAGTCCTCTTCCCATTAAATAAATCAGAAAAGTCTGTCTTGTAACCAGTCCTCTTCAAACAAGTAAAGTCTGCCCATTTTGTGCCGTAGATTTTGTGTCTATGCCTAGTATTTAAACAAAATCATAATTTAAACGACTTCTTTCCTTCATTCACTTTGGAAATTTGGAATTGCAGCAAATCGAATTTTGGCAGGGAACAAAAATAGATCAATTAAACTAAATAAGTCTTCTTCCCATTAAATAAATTAAAAAAGTCTGTCTTGTAACCAGTCCTTTTCAAACAAGTAAAGTCTGCCCATTTTGTGCCGTCGATTTTGTGTTAATGCCTAGTATTTATACAAAATCATAATTTAAAGGACTTCATTCCTTCATTCACTTTGGAAATTTGGAATTGCAGCACATCAAATTTTGCCTGGGAAGAAAAGTAGATTAAATAAATTTAATAAGTCTTACTACTTCCCATTAAATAAATTAAATACGTCTTACTTGTTCCCACTCCTTTTCAAAACAGTAGTTTAAAACGAGGGCCCTTCACTCAATCTTTAACCTCAACCCCGCACGTTGTGTTGTATCTGTGAATGTTGGTTGTGGCCAAATGATAGTTTTCTTTCATTCGTTTAGGTTCCAAGAAAACTTGATGTAACTCTACTTTTAACTGCCGTTTCAGATAAGCGGGTATTACGTCGCAGTCAAATGCCGCGGATATGACGTAATTGCCCGAACCTCCGCCAAAATTCAAATCTGTTGGCGCGATGGCCGTGAGCCACTGAGCAGCGACGATTATCAACAGAAATATCTTTATTTTCTGCTTGCAACTGGACCGTCTAGAGCGTACACGGTAAGTAACACTCATTGTGTTTAAGGAGATTTACGTTTGTAATAGCAGAAGTGTAGCCGCGTTGCGTTGTACGTGTGAAAATTGGTCGAGGCGAAATGTTAATGTTTAATTTCATTCCTTTAGGTTCCACGGTGTTTGTTGGCTGCAAGTTTTCCACTGCAAGAAGAGGCTCGTATCATTGACCAGGAGCGAGCTACAATGGTGAGTAGCCATAACATTTATGTTAAACACTTCCTATTTCATGTCTAACAGTACTTGATTTAACAAATAACCATAAATAAATACAGTGTGGGCACTGAAGTTAACATATGTGATTATACTGCCTAATCTGTCACGGAGTAGATTGTTGCAAAGTAATATAAGATCCAAAGTTGTAATTCAGAATAGTTTTCAAAAGAAGGCCATTAGAATTATATACAAGTCTGATTACCCTGAACAAGCTATTAATTAAATCACAAATTCTTCAATTCAAAGATTTGGTAGATTATCAGACAAATAATGTCTAACAGTAATTGATTTAACACATCACGATAAGTAGATTGAGTGTGGGCACTCTCAAGTTAACAGATATGATTATACTGCCTAATCTGTTACAGAGTATGTTGTTGCCAAGTAATGTAGAATAGATCCAAAGTAGTAATCCAGAATAGTTTTGAAGAGGCCATTAGAATAATAAACAAATCTGATTACCTTGAACATAATAACAAGCTAAGTGTTTAATATGTCCTATGAAGTCAAAATTGGGCACCATCATGTGGTGAAATTTGGAATTGCATCACATCCAATTTTGCCTGGGAACAAACAGATTAAATAAATCTTAGTTTTGAATAAGCCACTCCTTCTCAAACAAGTAAACTCTGCCCATTTCGCGCAGTAGATGTTCTGTTAATATCTAGTATTTATACAAAGTCATAATTTAAATTGCTTTCAACCTTCATTCATCGGTTCAACCAACATTACTCGCTCTTATTACCAACTTGTATTGATTTAACTAAGCGTTTAATACTTCCTATCAGGTCTCAAGGCAAGATTTGGCAAAATACAATTTCAGCAAATCCAATTTTGCCAGGGAACAAAAATAGATTAAATAAACTAAATAAGTCTTCTTCCCATTAAATAAATCAGAAAAGTCTGTCTTGTAACCAGTCCTCTTCAAACAAGTAAAGTCTGCCCATTTTGTGCCGTAGATTTTGTGTCTATGCCTAGTATTTAAACAAAATCATAATTTAAACGACTTCTTTCCTTCATTCACTTTGGAAATTTGGAATTGCAGCAAATCGAATTTTGCCAGGGAACAAAAATAGATCAATTAAACTAAATAAGTCTTCTTCCCATTAAATAAATTAAAAAAGTCTGTCTTGTAACCAGTCCTTTTCAAACAAGTAAAGTCTGCCCATTTTGTGCCGTCGATTTTGTGTTAATGCCTAGTATTTATACAAAATCATAATTTAAAGGACTTCATTCCTTCATTCACTTTGGAAATTTGGAATTGCAGCACATCAAATTTTGCCTGGGAAGAAAAGTAGATTAAATAAATTTAATAAGTCTTACTACTTCCCATTAAATAAATTAAATACGTCTTACTTGTTCCCACTCCTTTACAAAAAAGTAGTTTAAAACGAGGTCCCTTCACTCAACCTTTAACCCTATTTATTCACCTTCTAGGCTAAGTGTTAAAGGCTAAGTGTTAAAGGCTAAGTGTTAAAGGCTAAGTGTTAGAGGCTAAGTGCCAGAGGCTAGGCGCCAGAGGCGAGTTTTTGTGGGCTGAAGTTTTAGTGGGGTTAGTGTGAATACAATCCAAAAGAATACAACAGAATACAATACAATAGAATATAATACATAGATTAAATTCAATAGCTCTTACTACTTCCCATTAAATAAATTAAATACGTCTTACTTGTTCCCAATCCTTTTCAAAAAAGTAGTTTAAAACGAGGGCCCTTCACTCAACCTTTAACCTCAACCCCGCACGTCACATTGTGTTGTATCTGTGAATGTTGGTTGTGGCCAAATGATAGTTTTCTTTCATTCGTTTAGGTTCCACGGTGTTTGTTGGCTATGTTTTCCACTGTCAGAAGGATGAAAATACAAAGTACAACGCTTGGACGTGGGCGAAGACGTCACCGGTGAGTCCTTCCTTCCTATTTATTTACCTTCTAGATGCTAGAGGCTAAGTGTTAGAGGCTAAGTGTTAGAGGCTAAGTGTTAAACACAATACGAACAACACAACGATACTGCACTGAACAACACGATACCGCACTGAGAAACACGATACCGCACTGAACAACACGATACCGCACTGAACAACACCATGCCGCACTGAACACCATGCCACACTGAACAACACCATCCCGCACTGAACAACACCATGCCGCACTAAACAACACCATGCCGCACTGATCAACACCATGCCTCACTGAACGACACCATGCCGCACTGAAAGACACCATGCCGCACTGAACGACACCATGCCGCACTGAAAGACACCACCCCGCACTGAACACCATGCCGCACTGAACAACACCATCCTGCACTGAACAACACCATCCCGCACTGAACAACACCATGCCGCACTGAACAACATTATGCCGCACTGAACATTATGCCGCACTGAACAACACCATGCCGCACTGAACAACACCATGCCGCACTGAACAACATTATGCCGCACTGAACAACATTATGTCGCACTGAACAACACCATGCCGCACTGAACAACACCATGCCGCACTGAACAACATTATGCCGCACTGAAAAACACCATGCCGCACTGAACAACACCATCCCGCACTGAACAACACCATGCCGCATTGAACAACACCATGCCGCACTGAACAACACCATGCTGCACTGAACAACATTATGCTGCACTGAACAACACGATCCTGCATTGAACAACACCATGCCGCACTGAACAACACCATCCTGCACTGAACAACACCATCCTGCACTGAACAACACCACCCCGCACTGAACAACACGATCCCGCATTGAACACCATCCCGCACTGAACAACACCATGCCGCACTGAACAACACCATTCCGCACTGAACAACACCATGCCGCACTGAACAACACCATGCCGCACTGAACAACACCATTCCGCACTGAACAACACCATGCCGCACTGAACAACACCATGCCGCACTGAACAACACCATGCCGCACTGAACAACACCATGCCGCACTGAACAACATTATGCCGCACTGAACAACACCATGCCGCACTGAACAACACCATCCCGCACTGAACAACACCATGCCGCATTGAACAACACCATGCCGCACTGAACAACACCATCCTGCACTGAACAACACCATCCCGCACTAAACAACACCATGCCGCACTGAACAACATTATGGCGCACTGGACAACATTATGCCGCACTGAACAACACCATGCCGCACTGAACAACACCATGCCGCACTGAACAACACCATGCCGCACTGAACAACATTATGCCGCACTGAACAACACCATGCCGCACTGAACAACACCATGCCGCACTGAACAACACGATCCCGCATTGAACAACACCATCCTGCACTGAACAACACCATGCCGCACTGAACAACACCATGCCGCACTGAACAACACCATTCCGCACTGAACAACACCATGCCGCACTGAACAACACCATCCTGCACTGAACAACACCATCCCGCACTGAACAACACCATGCCGCATTGAACAACACCATGCCGCACTGAACAACACCATCCCGCACTGAACAACACCATGCCGCATTGAACAACACCATGCCGCACTGAACAACACCATCCTGCACTGAACAACACCATCCCGCACTGAACAACACCATGCCGCACTGAACAACATTATGGCGCACTGAACAACATTATGCCGCACTGAACAACACCATGCCGCACTGAACAACACCATGCCGCACTGAACAACACCATGCCGCACTGAACAACATTATGCCGCACTGAACAACATTATGCCGCACTGAACAACACCATGCCGCACTGAACAACACCATGCCGCACTGAACAACACCATGCCGCACTGAACAACACGACGTCGCACTGAACAACACGACGCCGCACAGAACAACACGACGCCGCACAGAATAACACAATACCGCACAGAACAACACAATACCGCACAAACAGTTTTAGATAATATTACGTCGCAGTCATGTGACGCGGACATGACGTCAATAGGCGGAACTCACGGCAAAATTATAATCCGTGGGCGTGGCTTGCAACAGGAAGTAGGAAAGCGGCAGTTCTGGCAAACAAGACACAGCTGTTAGTAACACGATGACTAACAAGGCAAATATTTTTGTTTTCAGCTTGCAACTTGACCGTCTAGAGCAGGGGTCACCAACCTTTCTTAAACCAAGAGCTACTTCCTGGGTACTGATTAAGGCAAAGGGCTACCAGTTTGACACACACTTCTGAAATAGCCAATTTGCTCAATTCGGCTTTCACTGTGTTATTATTGTCATTTCCAGTTCACATGTAAGTGTGATTTTAACAAGAATAGCAAAAATACAGTCAAACCTTGGTTTTTGACCACAATCCGTTCCAGAAGGCGATTCGAGAAGCGAATCGGTCGAATTCCGAATCTACTTTTCCCATTACAAATAATGGAAGAAATGTTATCCGTTTCAAGACAAACCCACCCCCGCCTTTTTTAAGCATTATTTCATTTGAGCATATTTGTCCGATCGCGCAACTTCAGCGCACCGCCGAACGCGCAACCGTAGCGCGTCGCCACCGCGTAACTGCACCGCGCTGGTCACATTATTGTGACAGAGCCGTCGCTGAAATTTAGAAAATATCTTTAAAGTCCTGATGTACTTTCCAAAATTTAAGTGGACCTAAGTGCGCAGGGAGCTTAATTTTGTCCGATCGCGCAACTGCAGCGCACCACCAAACGCGCAACAGTCGCGAGTCGCCAACCGCGCAACTGCACCGCGCTGGTCGCATTATTGTGACAGATCCGTCGCTAAAATTTAGAAAATATTTTTAAAGTCCTGATGTACTTTCCAAAATTTAAGTGGACCTCAGTGCGCAGGGAGATTAATTTGGTCCGATGGCGCAGCAGCAGCGCGCTGGGCGCTCACTGTCGCATTGCTTTAAGAGCGTCTTTGTGTTTTAGGATGGCTGCTCCCACTTGCTTTCTTTGGAGGCATGATTAGGGGTTAATACAATCCTCAAAGTAACGAAAATACAATAACAACGGAGTCAGTCGGCATCCGGGCCGTGCGGTCGAGTTTTCTCGGGTCCTCCCGGCTCCTCTCGCGAGGTTCGACCTCCGAATTTTGTTCGACAACCGAAGCAAAAAAATGTCGAATTTTTTGTTCGAATTCCGATTTGTTCGAGAACCGGGACGTTCTAAAACCGAGGTTTGACTGTAAAATAAATAGATGCAGCTCACTGACAAGTGCCGCAATTTGAGCTAATTTTAGAACAGTCCTGCGGGCGACTCATGCGGTCCTCACGGGCGACCTGGTGCCCGCGGGCAACGTGTTGGTGACCCCTGGTCTAGAGCGTACAAGGTAATTACAACTGTTTTTTTTTAGCCCTGAAAAGCGAGGGAGTGTGGCGTTTGGGAGGAATGTCGAACTCGGCGTCTGCTTCCAGCCACAGACGCCAAATTTCGACGATTATTTCGACTGGTCAACGGTTGTAAATTATTGCGTTGACTAAAAACTTTATTTAACTCTACTCTTAACTTTGCCGTTTCAGATATGCGGGTATTACACCGCGGAAATGACGTCAATAGGCTGAACTCTCGCCAAAATTCAAATCTGTGGGCGCAATGGCCTTGAGCGAGACACCGGATACAAACACGACGATTATCAACAGAAATATCTTTATTTTCCGCTTGCAAGTGGACCGTCTAGAGCGTACACGGTAAGTACAACTCATTGTGTTTAAAAAGATTTACGTTTGTGTAGTTTGCGTTGCGTTGTATCTGTGAATGTTGGTTGAGGCTAAATGTTAATGTTTAATTTCATTCCTTTAGGTTCCACGGTGTTTGTTGGCTGTATGTTTTCCACTGCAAGAAGAGGCTCGTATCATTGACCAGCAGGAGCTACAATGGTGAGTACCCCTTTCGTCTTCCATTTATGTTAAACACTTCCTATTTCATGTCTAACAGTACTCGATTTAACAAATAACCATAAATAAATACAGTGTGGGCAGTCACGTTAACATATGTGATTATCCTGCCTAATATGTTTATCACAAATATGTCACTAATCACTAATATGTTTATTTGTTTATCACAACACCTTTGGACCTTCAGCAATCGATTATTTACCTTCATCTACATAGAGACAGAACGATGGTGTCTTAAACATCTCATTCATTTCACCAAATAACTTCACGCAGGTGGATAACGGCCGTCTCGGTCACGCTATGTTGCGTGATGCAGTTTTGAAGAACCAAATGCATTTATTCAATGACTAAGTCAAGCTAGTTCTATGTTTATGATGTTGTAAGTTACGGTACCGATTGAAGTTGAGTTCGAAGCCAGTGGAAAACAGCGCTGCGTTTGTGCTCTCCAGGTACAAATGTTGTGATCTCTGACTGACGACCGGGCGAGACTCGAGTAAGAGATGTCCAAACGAGCTCCGGCAGGGCGGGCCAAGGCGGAGCGAACGGACGCCCTTCAGGCCGCCAATGACGAGCTGAGAACCAAACTGATGGACGTCCAGTTAGAACTTCAGCAGGAGAAGAACAAGGTGAAAACCTCAACAGACAGACACTGCCTGCCTCCCTGCCTGCCTCCCTGCCTGCCTCCCTGCCTGCCTCCCTGCCTGCCTCCCTCCCTCCCAGTTTTCCCGATGTAGATTAGACATGCGTGTGCCATGACTGTGTCAGCCTACATCAACAAATGCACCGAGGACGTCAGCACCACTAAGAATATCATCACCCGGGGCAACCAACGACCCTGGATGACTGAGGAGGTACGTCAAACGCTACGAGCGCGGAACTCTGCCTTCAAGTCTGGCGACAAGGAGACACTGAGGACAGCGAGAGCCAACTTGAACCGTGCCATCAGGATAGCGAAGCGAGACCGCAGTCGAAAATTTCAGGATCGTTTCCACGACGTCAAAAACATCAGGAGTATGTGGCAAGGCATACGGGCGATTACAGACTACAACTCACCCTCCCCCCCCCCGGTGGGTGTAGTTGATGCTGACTTTCTAAATGGTCTAAATAACTTCTTTGGGAGGTTGGAGGCACTAAACGGCACTCCAGCAGTTAAAACTGTCCCCCATCAGGAAGAGGAGGTACTCTGCCTTGACTCCGCCGATGTGTTGAAGACCCTGAGGAGAGTCAACCCCTGTAAGGCCCCTGGCCCCGACAACATTCCTGGGCGTGTGTTCAGGGAATGTGCAAGTCATCTGGCTGGGGTCATCACAGACATTTTTAACACCTCGCTGGGCCAAGCCACAGTGCCGGCGTGCTTTAAGACTGCCTCCATCATTCCGGTGCCGAAGAAACCTCAAATCACCTCATTTAATGATTACCGGCCTGTTGCACTGACTCCGGTTATGATGAAGTGCTTCGAAAGGCTGCTTAAAGGTCACATCGTTTCCAGACTCCCCCTATTATTTGACCCGTTCCAGTTTGCCGACCGGCAAAACCGCTCCACTCAGGACGCCATCTCCTCCGTTCTTCACCTGAGCCTGGCTCACCTGGAGGAGAAGAACACCCATGTGCGGAGGCTGTTCCTGGACTTCAGCTCAGCGTTTAACACCATCATCCCACAGCATCTGGTAGGAAAATTGGAACACCTGGGCTTCAACACCCCCCTTCGCAACTGGCTGCTAGACTTCCTCACCAACAGACCTCAGTCAGTCCGGGTCGGACAGAACACCTCTGATGTCATCACCCTCAGCACAGGCTCCCTTCAGGGCTGCGTCCTGAGCCCCCTGCTGTGCACCCTGATGACACACGACTGCGTCCTCAGGTTCACCACCAATCACATCGTGAAGTCAGCAGACGACACAACGGTGGTGGGGCTCATCAGAGACAACAACGACCTGGACTACAGAGAGGAGGTGGAGCAGCTGGTGGGCTGGTGCAGAGAAAACAGCCTGATCCTGAATGAGGAGAAGATGAAGGAGATCATCGTCGACTTCAGGAAAAAACAGCCTCACCACGCTCCACTGATCATCAACAGCTCAGCTGTGGAGGTGGTCAGCACCACCAAATTCCTGGGGGTCCACATCACAGAAGACCTCACCTGGACTATGAACACTACGGCACTGGTCAAGAGGGCACAGAAGCGCTTGTACTTCCTGCGGAGGATGAGGAGAGCCCACCTGCCCCCACCCATCATGAGGACGTTCTACAGGAGCACCATAGAGAGCATTCTGACAAGCTGTCTCTCTGTGTGGTGTGGAGGCTGCACCGCCTCCGATTGGAAGAACGTGAGGAGAGTGGTGAGGACAGCAGAGAGGATCATAGGGGCTCCTCTTCCCTCCATTCAGGACATTTCATCTCAGCGCTGCATGTCCCGTGCCCGTAACATCATCAATGACCCATCACACCCCCACCATGGACTGTTCTCCCTGCTGCCCTCTGGGAAGAGGTTTGCAGCATCCGCTGCAGGTCCACCAGGTTCTGCAACAGCTTTTTCCCTGCTGTCATCAGACTGTTGAACACTAGAACTGTTGAGCTCTAAACTGAACTCTGCATCACACATTCACAGAACTGTACTTTATGACACTACGGACCTCTATCTTGCACTATCTCGCACTACCAACTTTACTGAACTTGTATAAACCCTTTAAATAGAAGTTTAATACATGGTTTAGCATTCCTCTGCACACTCTTGAATACTGTTTTGCCTACTTGCACTATTGCATAATTATCACTGCTGCACTTTATACTTATTTTTAATATATATATATATATATATATATATATATAGTATATATGTATATATATATATTTTCATAGGGTATGTTACTTCTATTCAACTGCAATATCACTACTTTGTTGTAAGACGTATGCAACGGAATTTCGTTTTGTATGCACCATGTGCAGACAAGATGACAATAAAGTTTGTCTAAGTCTAAGTCTAAGTCTAAGTCATGTCAGGTCAGCTGTCTGGAGAGAGAGAGAAGTCAGGACCTGCGGGCGGAGCACCACCGTGCCACCGCCGCCATGACGGAACTCAAAAGCAAACTCCATGAGGAGAAGCAGAAAGAGTTAGCCATTACCAGGGAGACATTACTGCGGCAGCATGAAATGGAGCTGATGAGAGTGATCAAAATCAAAGATGGAGAGATCCAGCGACTGAATGCCTTGGTCCTCAGCCTGAGGGACGGCTCCATGGACAAGGTGATCCGCTCTATCCGTGTCTGACTATCCGCACGCCACGTCGGGCTTCGATGCGGCCGCTACCGTATTGTGTAGCTTGTCCCCAGTAAGCGTCGCGGCGCTCCGTTGCGGTCTCAACGGCCCGGTGTGGCGCAATGTCTGCTCAGGTGAGGAGGGGGGGCGCTTTGCTGGCGGAGGTGGAGGAGACGCGGCGGTGTCGGGAGACCGAGCGGTGTCGCCTCCACCAGGAGCGCGGAAGAAGCCCTGGCAGCGGCCCAGCAGGCCTGGCAGTCCCGAGCGGCCGAGCTCCGATCGGCTCATCACCAGCATCGGGAGGAGCTGAGCCGAACCAAGAGAGACTGCGAGAGGGAGATCCGCCGACTGGTAGGACTGATCAGATGCGCGGTGCGTGGCTATGTTCCCAATTTCGTTGTATACCTGCAGTGCAATGACACCTAAGGCATTCTATTCTATTCTATTTCACAAGAAGAAAATGTCCGGTTGCTCGCTTCGCTTTTGTCACAGCAAAGGTGTTCTAGTCGATTCAAGAAAAAAATTGGCCGGTTGCTCTCTTTGTTTTTGTCACAATTCTGGCAAATGAGTTTGCCCGCCTGCCTGAGCGCTCCCCGTTTGTACATCCAGACGGATGAGATCAAGCTGAAAGACAGAGCGGTTAGTGTTTTGGATGAAGCCCTGGGGCCGGCCACGTCCACCGCCTTCAGCTGCAGACTCAGGCTGCCGAGCAGCAGATCGCTGCCCTGAGGGATTCCCAAAGGGCGGGCCTAAACTACCCTGGAAGTGGGGTCAACGCCGCTACTAGCAATCCTCTTCATTGCGTAAGCCACCTCATCACACACTTGCAGTACGCATGACTTAGTTCGTTGCTGGAGGAAGGTAGCACAAAAACAGTTTTGAACTTTGAACGAGTGCTTGTGTGTGTGTGTTGCGGGGCGTTTTCAGTCTCAGGAGGATCGGGACACGCGACGGTTTCATCTGAAAATCGCTGAGCTCAGCGCAGTCATCAGGAAACTGGAGGATCGAAACGCCCTGCTTTCTGAAGAGCGCAATGAACTGGTAATTTATTGACGGCACGCTTGAAGGTTTGCGCTACGTTTGATGCGCGCCATCCAGCGAGGCACCCATTGCGCTTGCTTATTAGTTGAGCGGCGCGGCGAGTCGGTTGCCTGGTAGATGTCTTTTATTGGGAGCCAAAGCCACGATTCCGTTCAAACCGATGCAAAAGGAATGGATACGTTCTGGCCCGCGTGTTGTGCGTCTTTCACATCCCGCACTTCATGCTTGCAGCTAAAGCGACTGAGAGAAACAGAAAGCCAGTTTCTGCCACTCCTGTACAAAAACAAACGCCTGAGCAGGAAGAATGAAGAACTCTCGCTGGTGCTGTGTCGCCTTGAAAACAAAGTGCGCTTTGTCACCCAGGAGAACGAGGAGATGGCAAGCTTGGTAAGTCGACGCGGACAACGGCGGCGTGCCAACAGAGTCCACTGCATTTGTGTTCCACAGAGAAGGCCTAGTTCGCTCAATGACCTGGACCGCGGTTGCGGCCAGCAGGACGGTGAAATGGAGTTCCTTCAAGTTGTGGAGCAGCGGCACATCATCGACGACTTGTCCAAGGTCTTCAGGCAGGCGACTCGGTGCACGTACGGCAGCGCCGCGCTCGCTCGCTGTCGCCAGGAAACCTTTTCCGTCCAAAGCTTGGCCGGCGGCCGCCATCCAAAAAATTGGCCCCTTAAATTCCGACCTTTCAAGCAGGAGCATTGTGCGCACGCGTTTGAACACGCTTTAGACTTGTTTTGCCGTTTTCAGCAGCTCAAAGCTCCCGTTTTGTCAGCGCCTTTGCCACTCGCTGTGCGCTGAAAACGACGGACTTGCCCGGCTGCTCAGCCCGTCAACCATGAGCCGCGAGCGCGACGTCATTGTCCGTAGGCAGCTAGTGGCAAAATGCACCCTGTTAGAGTTGCGCTCGCTCCAACTTATTTTGCAAGAACCACACGGGAGACAAGTAAGTTCTTTTGGACACCTGCAGGTGGAGAGTCCATCCGTTGTACGAATGAAGTCTGACTCTCGGCTCCTGCACGAGCATTTTAATTAAGAGAAACAGGGTGGGTGTAAGAGTGGATTGAATAGAGGAAGCCCTTGACCTCTAGTCAAAACATAGCAAGGGGTGTTTTACGACTTTGTGTAGGAAGGGATAAGCGATAGGGATAAATAAGGGATAAATAATATTATTTATTACAGGTCGCAGTCAAAGTCAAAGCAACACAATGATACGATAAAGATAATCTGGAAAACCCTGACACACCCTGTAGTTGTCACTTTTGGAAAAGACGAGCGTCCCTCCAATCATCGCCGGTGACGTGTTTTTCAGGCTCTGGAGACAGGAGCTCATGTCAGAAGTGTCATTGTGAGTCGCGTTTGTTTCTGCGCCGGAGCCGTTCGTTCCCTTTGCATCCAAAGAATCTCAAAGGCGGATTATTTGTGTCGACAGGAGAGAGATTTGCTGCTACGATACCGACGTCGAGAATCTCTGAGGAGGAACAAAGCGTGAGGTCCTGCAAGGTGAGTCTGTTTGTTTGCGGCTGCTTGGTGTTGCGCAAGATGAAATGGCCTTTTTCTCGCTATCGTTCCTCTCGTCGATTCATCGTGAGGTGTCGCTTCAGTTTGTTCAGAGAGATGTTTGCTTCCGCGCCCGCAGGTCATCGAAACATTTTACGGCTACGACGAAGACGTGTTGGTGGACTCGGACGGATCGTCCTTGTCTTTTCACACCGACAGAACCCCCGACACGGAACCCGAAGAGGTAGCCCGCCATTTCTGCCAGCGTATTGGCACCAAACATTCCTCTTCAGCCTGGAATCGGACTCGTCTTTGCGTCGCGGGTGCTTTGTCGCCGGTCTGACTGATTCTGGTACTAGTGCTGTGTTGCATTGGTGTGTGCATGAAGAGGCGGAGCTTCGCTACCGCCAGCTGACGCAAGAATATCAAGCGCTGCAACGAGCCTACGCTCTGCTAGCCCAGACCAGCGAAAGGGGACTACGACGCCGAGAAGGAGATCAAGGTGGCGCCCCTTCCCGCAACCCCCGGCCGGGTCGCAGCCTCCCCGTTCTCACCCAGCCTCGGGTGTTCTCTGGTCTGAAAGGAGGAGGAGGAGCCTCCCTCCTCCTCCTTTCAGACCAGAGAAAAGCTGATGGTAGAAATGGGTCACTATCAAAGCAGAGTAGCAGATCTGGAGTCAGCGCTGAAGCAACAAGGACAGGTAAGCTCATCAATGAGCACACCTTTTTCTCAGACAAAATAGCTACATTCTTCAGTCACTCATCCGTCTGGCATTACTGGACCAACCCCCCCCCCCCCCCGAACGTGGCTGGGAAAATGCGGAGAAAAGCAAATGTCATTTTCCAGTCAACCAAAGAATTTGTGGATGAAAATGACACAACATTCCAAAGCTGTCCACGCGTTTGTCTCTTCTAGAATGTCAAGTGGGTGGAGGAGAAGCAGCTGCTGCGTCAGAGCAATCAGCAGTTGGCCGAAAAGGTGACGGAAAGAAAGGCGCTGGGCGGAGTCGCTTGGCGTCACACCTGTCGGGAAGCCCCGCAGATGAGGTCTGACTGTCTTTTCAGGTCAGGCGGATGGAGGCGGAAGAAGCGCGTCTGAAAGAGCACATCCAGGATATCCGAGACCAAAACGAACTGCTTGAGTTCCGCATCCTGGAGCTGGAGGTGGGAAGACTCGCACAAGCGTGTTGAGGCCAGAGATGTGACGGACGGACGGACGGACGGACGGATGCATGCCTCTGCCTTTCAGGAGAGGGAGTGGCGCTCCCCCGTCTTGAAGTTTCTGCAAGTCCGTTTCCCAGACGGCCTCAGCCCTTTGCAGATCTACTGCGAGGCCGAGGGCGTGAGCGTACGTAAGGCGTCCCTCGCAACCCTAACCTTAACCCGAGGTCCCAGAACACCTTACATTGCTCCTTGCGCCTTTCCCCCGGACATCGTCATCAGTGATCTGATGAAGAAGCTGGACATCCTGGGCTATAACGCCGTAAGTGTATGTCGAACTCCTTATGTTCGCACTCCACGAGACTCGGCGGCTCAAATGTGACTTTTGGAAGGCTTTGCGCTGAAAGAAGCTTGTTGACGCTGTGCCTTTGGGCTCTTGCAGAATCTCACCAACGAGGAGCAGGTGGTCGTGATTCACGCCAGGACCCTTCTCACCCTAGCCGAGAAGGTAACGCGCACGTCCACGCACGCTCTCGCATTCTGCTTATGTGACAGCAGCCTTTCCTCAGTGGTTAGAATACATCAAAGTGACCAAGTCAGCACTTCAACAGAAGATGTTGGACATTGAAAGTGAGAAGGTAGACAGACACGCGACATCAGCCAAGGGGAACTCCGGCAATGTGCCCCAACAATTCTGACCTTGAGCTGTGCTAGGATATGTTCTGCAAGCAGAAGGGCTACCTGGATGAAGAGTTGGACTTCAGGAAGTGTTCCATGGACCAGGCTCATAAGGTAAGCCGCCCTCAAATCTCCCGCCGGACCACTGATGGACGAGGATTGCGGCCCAGAGGATCCTGGAGCTGGAGGCCATGTTGTACGAGGCGCTACCGCAGCGGGACTGCCCCGCCACGGACGGCGAAAAAGCCAGCCACGCTGGCGTGAATGACGTGCTGACGGCGGATCAGAGAGAAGAGCTTAGGAGCGCCGTGGACCAATGGAAGCGAGCCCTGATGTGCGAGTTGAGGGAGCGCGACGCTTGCATCCTCCAAGAGAGAATGGATCTGCTGCACAGCGCGCAACAGGTAAGGGCCCAAAGCCAGCCCGGCACTTACTTGCACGCTTACTGGCTTTTGAATGCCACTTTCCATTTGACCGTCCTAGAGGAACAAAGAGCTGAAAGAATTCATCGAAGCTCAGAAGAGACAAATCAAACAATTGGAGGAGAAGTTTCTGTTTCTCTTTCTATTCTTCTCCTTGGCCTTCATTCTGTGGCCCTAACACCAGCTGGTGAGTGAGCTCCAGCGGCACCGCACTCGACACCTCCGATACACTGCCAGCCGGTCTCAGACGTTGGCAGACGCTCCGATGCCAACGTATACCCCCCGCCACGGTGACAGAGGCACCGCGTCACACCGGCGCTCATCCAATCAGAAGGCAGGAAAAGCAAATTCACATGCAGGGCACTTTTGAACCAGAAGAGAGCGCCACAAAAAACGGTTGTTGCCCCAAACGCGCACTAAAAAGGGTCAGAATAACAAGAGTCCCACTGGCCAGCCGGGGCCACCCGTCCAGCTGTTTCTTCAGGGGGGAAAAAAATTGGAGTCACCGGTGAGTACATTTTGCATTTAGCTCTGCTTTTCTGCTTCTGTCTTCAAGTGTGTGGCATCCTGCGATCAAAGAGTCAGCCAACCCCAAAGCGGTTGACCTCAACGTCCCACCACCATGCCTACCAGAGCAGGTGACGTGATGCTTTGGACATCCTTCCGTCTCAGATGCCCAAAAGTACTCTTTGCCACATCTGCGGCAATACGGTGTCTTTTCAAAGGTGCAAATAAATCCAGCGTGGGCGGAACACGCACGTCTTCGGTTTTTCCCGCTTTGTTTGTGTGACAGCTGTTGTGAAAATTTCATACAAATAAAGTTGTATAGTACAGGTTTGGCCAAGCCGCAACTCCCGAACCGCATGCGGCTCTTTTATGTTCATATCAACATTTGTGTGTGTGTGTGTGTGTGTGTGTGTGGGGGGGGGGGGGTTGTGCGTGTTGGCTTCACTTGAGTTCAATTTGGTATTTTGGTCAAAAGCGCATGTGGTGAAATTCCACAAAGTAGGATGGGCAAACACATTTCTTTAAACTATGAGTGTCAATTGGGCTCTCGAAATGGCAGGGAAAAGATGCACAGCAAAACGAAAATACGTAGATGAACACAGGACGTTTTAATCAGAGTGGGAAAGTTTCTATTTTTTGTTGAACGTGATGGCAAACCATTCTGCCTGATATGTCAGACCTCAGCGCATTTCAAAGATTCAAATCTTCAGCGCCATGCACTTCAGCTCACTCCATGCTAACATTGATCAGGCGTCGAACCCGCATCATTCATGCTTAAGAGGTGGCCATGCTAACCAGTGTATTTATTTAAATCTATTTTGAGTGCACACCATTATGCCAATGCATAACAACTGTAAATCTACTAAACAAAACAGCGGTTGCTATATGACATCTGCCACGTCGTGCTCACGTGACATACGTGACGTCGATGGGCGTAACTTTCGCCGGAATTCAAATCCGCGGGGAGAGTTAACTTGTTTAAAAGAGAGTGGGCAGAAGAATTATTTAATTTATTTAAATCTATTTGGTGTGTGCGCCATTATGTCAATGCATAACAACTGTAAGTCTACTAAACAAAACAGCGGTTGCTATTTGACGTCTGCCACGTCGTGGTCACGTGACGCGGACGTGACGTCGACGCCTACTTTACATCCCACCGATCACAGGACTCCTCGGCTGCATAACCGTGCCCCCTTCCCAACCAATCGGATTTGCTATACGCGAAAACGACGCCAATGGAAAGAGCTTCCGCCCAAATTTAAATCCGTGGGCGTGGCTCGCAGCAGGAAGTAGGAAAATGGCGGCGATGTTGACAAAGACACAGCGGATGGTAACATACGACTAACAAGAGAAATATTTTTATTTTCTGCTTGCAACTGGACCGTCCAGAGCGTACACGGTAAGTACAACTCATCGTTTTTAAAAAGAAGTACTTTTGTTGCCCTGAAAAGCGAGTGAGCGTGGCGTTTGTGGGGGACGTCGAATTTCGACGATTCTTTCTGGTCAACGGTTGTAAATGATTGTGTTGATTAAAAAAGAAAACTTGATGTAACTCTACTTTTAACTGCCGTTTCAGATAGATTTGGAATTGCATCACATCCAATTTTGCCTAGAGCGTACACGGTAAGTAACACTCGTTGTGTTTAAGGAGATTTACGTTTGTAATAGCAGAAGTGTAGCCGCGTTGCGTTGTACGTGTGAATGTTGGTCCGGGCGAAATGTTAATGTTTAATTTCATTCCTTTAGGTTCCACGGTGTTTGTTGGCTGCAAGTTTTCCACTGCAAGAAGAGGCTCATATCATTGACCAGGAGCGAGCTACAATGGTGAGTAGCCATAACATTTATGTTAAACACTTCCTATTTCATGTCTAACAGTACTTGATTTAACAAATAACCATAAATAAATACAGTGTGGGCACTGAAGTTAACATATGTGATTATACTGCCTAATCTGTCACCGAGTAGATTGTTGCAAAGTAATATAAGATCCAAAGTTGTAATTCAGAATAGTTTTCAAAAGAAGGCCATTAGAATTATATACAAGTCTGATTACCCTGAACAAGCTATTAATTAAATCACAAATTCTTCAATTCAAAGATTTGGTAGATTATCAGACAAATAATGTCTAACAGTAATTGATTTAACACATCACGATAAGTAGATTGAGTGTGGGCACTCTCAAGTTAACATATGTGATTATACTGCCTAATCTGTTACAGAGTATGTTGTTGCCAAGTAATGTAGAATAGATCCAAAGTAGTAATCCAGAATAGTTTTGAAGAGGCCATTAGAATGATAAACAAATCTGATTACCTTGAACATAATAACAAGCTAAGTGTTTAATATGTCCTATGAAGTCAAAATTGGGCACCATCATGTGGTGAAATTTGGAATTGCATCACATCCAATTTTGCCTGGGAACAAACAGATTACATAAATCTTAGTTTTGAATAAGCCACTCCTTCTCAAACAAGTAAACTCTGCCCATTTTGCGCAGTAGATGTTCTGTTAATATCTAGTATTTATACAAAGTCATAATTTAAATTGCTTTCAACCTTCATTCATCGGTTCAACCAACATTACTCGCTCTTATTACCAACTTGTATTGATTTAACTAAGCGTTTAATACTTCCTATCAGGTCTCAAATCGAGATTTGGCAAAATACAATTTCAGCAAATCCAATTTTGCCAGGGAACAAAAATAGATTAAATAAACTAAATAAGTCCTCTTCCCATTAAATAAATCAGAAAAGTCTGTCTTGTAACCAGTCCTCTTCAAACAAGTAAAGTCTGCCCATTTTGTGCCGTAGATTTTGTGTCTATGCCTAGTATTTAAACAAAATCATAATTTAAACGACTTCTTTCCTTCATTCACTTTGGAAATTTGGAATTGCAGCAAATCGAATTTTGGCAGGGAACAAAAATAGATCAATTAAACTAAATAAGTCTTCTTCCCATTAAATAAATTAAAAAAGTCTGTCTTGTAACCAGTCCTTTTCAAACAAGTAAAGTCTGCCCATTTTGTGCCGTCGATTTTGTGTTAATGCCTAGTATTTATACAAAATCATAATTTAAAGGACTTCATTCCTTCATTCACTTTGGAAATTTGGAATTGCAGCACATCAAATTTTGCCTGGGAAGAAAAGTAGATTAAATAAATTTAATAAGTCTTACTACTTCCCATTAAATAAATTAAATACGTCTTACTTGTTCCCACTCCTTTTCAAAACAGTAGTTTAAAACGAGGGCCCTTCACTCAATCTTTAACCTCAACCCCGCACGTTGTGTTGTATCTGTGAATGTTGGTTGTGGCCAAATGATAGTTTTCTTTCATTCGTTTAGGTTCCAAGAAAACTTGATGTAACTCTACTTTTAACTGCCGTTTCAGATAAGCGGGTATTACGTCGCAGTCAAATGCCGCGGATATGACGTAATTGCCCGAACCTCCGCCAAAATTCAAATCTGTTGGCGCGATGGCCGTGAGCCACTGAGCAGCGACGATTATCAACAGAAATATCTTTATTTTCTGCTTGCAACTGGACCGTCTAGAGCGTACACGGTAAGTAACACTCATTGTGTTTAAGGAGATTTACGTTTGTAATAGCAGAAGTGTAGCCGCGTTGCGTTGTACGTGTGAAAATTGGTCGAGGCGAAATGTTAATGTTTAATTTCATTCCTTTAGGTTCCACGGTGTTTGTTGGCTGCAAGTTTTCCACTGCAAGAAGAGGCTCGTATCATTGACCAGGAGCGAGCTACAATGGTGAGTAGCCATAACATTTATGTTAAACACTTCCTATTTCATGTCTAACAGTACTTGATTTAACAAATAACCATAAATAAATACAGTGTGGGCACTGAAGTTAACATATGTGATTATACTGCCTAATCTGTCACGGAGTAGATTGTTGCAAAGTAATATAAGATCCAAAGTTGTAATTCAGAATAGTTTTCAAAAGAAGGCCATTAGAATTATATACAAGTCTGATTACCCTGAACAAGCTATTAATTAAATCACAAATTCTTCAATTCAAAGATTTGGTAGATTATCAGACAAATAATGTCTAACAGTAATTGATTTAACACATCACGATAAGTAGATTGAGTGTGGGCACTCTCAAGTTAACATATGTGATTATACTGCCTAATCTGTTACAGAGTATGTTGTTGCCAAGTAATGTAGAATAGATCCAAAGTAGTAATCCAGAATAGTTTTGAAGAGGCCATTAGAATGATAAACAAATCTGATTACCTTGAACATAATAACAAGCTAAGTGTTTAATATGTCCTATGAAGTCAAAATTGGGCACCATCATGTGGTGAAATTTGGAATTGCATCACATCCAATTTTGCCTGGGAACAAACAGATTACATAAATCTTAGTTTTGAATAAGCCACTCCTTCTCAAACAAGTAAACTCTGCCCATTTTGCGCAGTAGATGTTCTGTTAATATCTAGTATTTATACAAAGTCATAATTTAAATTGCTTTCAACCTTCATTCATCGGTTCAACCAACATTACTCGCTCTTATTACCAACTTGTATTGATTTAACTAAGCGTTTAATACTTCCTATCAGGTCTCAAATCGAGATTTGGCAAAATACAATTTCAGCAAATCCAATTTTGCCAGGGAACAAAAATAGATTAAATAAACTAAATAAGTCCTCTTCCCATTAAATAAATCAGAAAAGTCTGTCTTGTAACCAGTCCTCTTCAAACAAGTAAAGTCTGCCCATTTTGTGCCGTAGATTTTGTGTCTATGCCTAGTATTTAAACAAAATCATAATTTAAACGACTTCTTTCCTTCATTCACTTTGGAAATTTGGAATTGCAGCAAATCGAATTTTGGCAGGGAACAAAAATAGATCAATTAAACTAAATAAGTCTTCTTCCCATTAAATAAATTAAAAAAGTCTGTCTTGTAACCAGTCCTTTTCAAACAAGTAAAGTCTGCCCATTTTGTGCCGTCGATTTTGTGTTAATGCCTAGTATTTATACAAAATCATAATTTAAAGGACTTCATTCCTTCATTCACTTTGGAAATTTGGAATTGCAGCACATCAAATTTTGCCTGGGAAGAAAAGTAGATTAAATAAATTTAATAAGTCTTACTACTTCCCATTAAATAAATTAAATACGTCTTACTTGTTCCCACTCCTTTTCAAAACAGTAGTTTAAAACGAGGGCCCTTCACTCAATCTTTAACCCCAACCCCGCACGTTGTGTTGTATCTGTGAATGTTGGTTGTGGCCAAATGATAGTTTTCTTTCATTCGTTTAGGTTCCAAGAAAACTTGATGTAACTCTACTTTTAACTGCCGTTTCAGATAAGCGGGTATTACGTCGCAGTCATGTGCCGTGGATATGACGTAATTGCCCGAACCTCCGCCAAAATTCAAATCTGTTGGCGCGATGGCCGTGAGCCACTGAGCAGCGACGATTATCAACAGAAATATCTTTATTTTCTGCTTGCAACTGGACCGTCTAGAGCGTACACGGTAAGTAACACTCATTGTGTTTAAGGAGATTTACGTTTGTAATAGCAGAAGTGTAGCCGCGTTGCGTTGTACGTGTGAAAATTGGTCGAGGCGAAATGTTAATGTTTAATTTCATTCCTTTAGGTTCCACGGTGTTTGTTGGCTGCAAGTTTTCCACTGCAAGAAGAGGCTCGTATCATTGACCAGGAGCGAGCTACAATGGTGAGTAGCCATAACATTTATGTTAAACACTTCCTATTTCATGTCTAACAGTACTTGATTTAACAAATAACCATAAATAAATACAGTGTGGGCACTGAAGTTAACATATGTGATTGTACTGCCTAATCTGTCACGGAGTAGATTGTTGCAAAGTAATATAAGATCCAAAGTTGTAATTCAGAATAGTTTTCAAAAGAAGGCCATTAGAATTATATACAAGTCTGATTACCCTTAACATAACAACAAGCTATTAATTAAATCACAAATTCTTCAATTCAAAGATTTGGTAGATTATCAGACAAATAATGTCTAACAGTAATTGATTTAACACATCACGATAAGTAGATTGAGTGTGGGCACTCTCAAGTTAACAGATATGATTATACTGCTTAATCTGTTACAGAGTATGTTGTTGCCAAGTAATGTAGAATAGATCCAAAGTAGTAATCCAGAATAGTTTTGAAGAGGCCATTAGAATAATAAACAAATCTGATTACCTTGAACATAATAACAAGCTAAGTGTTTAATATGTCCTATGAAGTCAAAATTGGGCACCATCATGTGGTGAAATTTGGATTTGCATCACATCCAATTTTGCCTGGGAACAAACAGATTACATAAATCTTAGTTTTGAATAAGCCACTCCTTCTCAAACAAGTAAACTCTGCCCATTTTGCGCAGTAGATGTTCTGTTAATATCTAGTATTTATACAAAGTCATAATTTAAATTGCTTTCAACCTTCATTCATCGGTTCAACCAACATTACTCGCTCTTATTACCAACTTGTATTGATTTAACTAAGCGTTTAATACTTCCTATCAGGTCTCAAGGCAAGATTTGGCAAAATACAATTTCAGCAAATCCAATTTTGCCAGGGAACAAAAATAGATTAAATAAACTAAATAAGTCTTCTTCCCATTAAATAAATCAGAAAAGTCTGTCTTGTAACCAGTCCTCTTCAAACAAGTAAAGTCTGCCCATTTTGTGCCGTAGATTTTGTGTCTATGCCTAGTATTTAAACAAAATCATAATTTAAACGACTTCTTTCCTTCATTCACTTTGGAAATTTGGAATTGCAGCAAATCGAATTTTGCCAGGGAACAAAAATAGATCAATTAAACTAAATAAGTCTTCTTCCCATTAAATAAATTAAAAAAGTCTGTCTTGTAACCAGTCCTTTTCAAACAAGTAAAGTCTGCCCATTTTGTGCCGTCGATTTTGTGTTAATGCCTAGTATTTATACAAAATCATAATTTAAAGGACTTCATTCCTTCATTCACTTTGGAAATTTGGAATTGCAGCACATCAAATTTTGCCTGGGAAGAAAAGTAGATTAAATAAATTTAATAAGTCTTACTACTTCCCATTAAATAAATTAAATACGTCTTACTTGTTCCCACTCCTTTACAAAAAAGTAGTTTAAAACGAGGTCCCTTCACTCAACCTTTAACCCTATTTATTCACCTTCTAGGCTAAGTGTTAAAGGCTAAGTGTTAAAGGCTAAGTGTTAAAGGCTAAGTGTTAGAGGCTAAGTGCCAGAGGCTAGGCGCCAGAGGCGAGTTTTTGTGGGCTGAAGTTTTAGTGGGGTTAGTGTGAATACAATCCAAAAGAATACAACAGAATACAATACAATAGAATATAATACATAGATTAAATTCAATAGCTCTTACTACTTCCCATTAAATAAATTAAATACGTCTTACTTGTTCCCAATCCTTTTCAAAAAAGTAGTTTAAAACGAGGGCCCTTCACTCAACCTTTAACCTCAACCCCGCACGTCACATTGTGTTGTATCTGTGAATGTTGGTTGTGGCCAAATGATAGTTTTCTTTCATTCGTTTAGGTTCCACGGTGTTTGTTGGCTATGTTTTCCACTGTCAGAAGGATGAAAATACAAAGTACAACGCTTGGACGTGGGCGAAGACGTCACCGGTGAGTCCTTCCTTCCTATTTATTTACCTTCTAGATGCTAGAGGCTAAGTGTTAGAGGCTAAGTGTTAGAGGCTAAGTGTTAAACACAATACGAACAACACAACGATACTGCACTGAACAACACGATACCGCACTGAGAAACACGATACCGCACTGAACAACACGATACCGCACTGAACAACACCATGCCGCACTGAACACCATGCCACACTGAACAACACCATCCCGCACTGAACAACACCATGCCGCACTGAACGACACCATGCCGCACTGAAAGACACCATGCCGCACTGAACGACACCATGCCGCACTGAAAGACACCATCCCGCACTGAACACCATGCCGCACTGAACAACACCATCCTGCACTGAACAACACCATCCCGCACTGAACAACACCATGCCGCACTGAACAACATTATGCCGCACTGAACATTATGCCGCACTGAACAACACCATGCCGCACTGAACAACACCATGCCGCACTGAACAACATTATGCCGCACTGAACAACACCATGCCGCACTGAACAACACCATGCCGCACTGAACAACACCATGCCGCACTGAACAACATTATGCCGCACTGAACAACACCATGCCGCACTGAACAACACCATCCTGCACTGAACAACACCATTCCGCATTGAACACCATGCCGCACTGAACAACACCATCCCGCACTGAACAACACCATCCCGCACTGAACAACACCATGCCGCACTGAACAACATTATGCCGCACTGAACAACATTATGCCGCACTGAACAACACCATGCCGCACTGAACAACACCATGCCGCACTGAACAACACCATGCCGCACTGAACAACATTATAACGCACTGAACAACACCATCCCGCACTGAACAACACCATGCCGCACTAAACAACATTATGCCGCACTGAACAACATTATGCCGAAATGAACAACACCATGCCGCACTGAACAACACCATGCCGCACTGAACAACACCATCCTGCACTGAACAACACCATCCCGCACTGAACAACACCATGCCGCACTGAACAACACCATGCCGCACTGAACAACACCATCCCGCAATGAACAACACCATCCCGCACTGAACAACATTATGCCGCACTGAACAACATTATGCCGCACTGAACAACATTATGCCGCACTGAACAACACCATGCCGCACTGAACAACACCATCCTGCACTGAACAACACCATCCCGCACTGAACAACACCATGCCGCACTGAACAACATTATGGCGCACTGAACAACATTATGCCGCACTGAACAACACCATGCCGCACTGAACAACACCATGCCGCACTGAACAACACCATGCCGCAATGAACAACACCATCCCGCACTGAACAACACCATGCCGCACTGAGCAACACCATGCCGCACTGAACAACACCATCCTGCACTGAACAACACCATGCCGCACTGAACAACACCATTCCGCACTGAACAACACCATGCCGCACTGAACAACATTACGCTGCACTGAACAACACCATGCCGCACTGAACAATACCATGCCGCACTGAACAACACCATGCCGCATTGAACAACACCATGCCGCATTGAACAACACCATGCCGCACTGAACAACACCATCCTGCACTGAACAACACCATGCCGCATTGAACAACACCATGCCGCACTGAACAACACCATCCTGCACTGAACAACACCATCCCGCATTGAACAACACCATCCCGCATTGAACAACACCATCCTGCACTGAACAACACCATGCCGCATTGAACAACACCATGCCGCACTGAACAACACCATTCCGCACTGAACAACACCATGCCGCACTGAACAACACCATCCTGCACTGAACAACACCATCCCGCACTGAACAACACCATGCCGCATTGAACAACACCATCCTGCACTGAACAACACCATCCTGCACTGAACAACACCATGCCGCACTGAACAACACCATGCCGCACTGAACAACACCATGCCGCACTGAACAACACCATGCCGCACTGAACAACATTATGCCGCACTGAACAACATTATGTCGCACTGAACAACACCATGCCGCACTGAACAACACCATGCCGCACTGAACAACATTATGCCGCACTGAAAAACACCATGCCGCACTGAACAACACCATCCCGCACTGAACAACACCATGCCGCATTGAACAACACCATGCCGCACTGAACAACACCATGCTGCACTGAACAACATTATGCTGCACTGAACAACACGATCCTGCATTGAACAACACCATGCCGCACTGAACAACACCATCCTGCACTGAACAACACCATCCTGCACTGAACAACACCACCCCGCACTGAACAACACGATCCCGCATTGAACACCATCCCGCACTGAACAACACCATGCCGCACTGAACAACACCATTCCGCACTGAACAACACCATGCCGCACTGAACAACACCATGCCGCACTGAACAACACCATGCCGCACTGAACAACACCATGCCGCACTGAACAACATTATGCCGCACTGAACAACACCATGCCGCACTGAACAACACCATCCCGCACTGAACAACACCATGCCGCATTGAACAACACCATGCCGCACTGAACAACACCATCCTGCACTGAACAACACCATCCCGCACTGAACAACACCATGCCGCACTGAACAACATTATGGCGCACTGGACAACATTATGCCGCACTGGACAACACCATTCCGCACTGAACAACACCATGCCGCACTGAACGACACCATCCTGCACTGAACGACACCATCCCGCACTGAACAACACCATGCCGCATTAAACAACACCATGCCGCACTGAACAACACCATCCTGCACTGAACAACACCATGCCGCACTGAACAACACCATGCCGCACTGAACAACACCATGCCGCACTGAACAACATTATGCCGCACTGAACAACATTATGCCGCACTAAACAACATTATGTCGCACTGAACAACACCATGCCGCACTGAACAACACCATGCTGCACTGAACAACATTATGCCGCACTGAACAACACGATCCCGCATTGAACAACACCATCCCGCAGTGAACAACACCATGCCGCATTGAACAACACCATGCCGCACTGAACAACACCATGCTGCACTGAACAACATTATGCTGCACTGAACAACACGATCCTGCATTGAACAACACCATGCCGCACTGAACAACACCATCCTGCACTGAACAACACCATGCCGCACTGAACAACACCATGCCGCACTGAACAACATTATGCCGCACTGAAAAACACCATGCCGCACTGAACAACACCATCCCGCACTGAACAACACCATGCCGCATTGAACAACACCATGCCGCACTGAACAACACCATGCTGCACTGAACAACATTATGCTGCACTGAACAACACGATCCTGCATTGAACAACACCATGCCGCACTGAACAACACCATCCTGCACTGAACAACACCATCCTGCACTGAACAACACCACCCCGCACTGAACAACACGATCCCGCATTGAACAACACCATCCCGCACTGAACAACACCATGCCGCACTGAACAACACCATTCCGCACTGAACAACACCATGCCGCACTGAACAACACCATGCCGCACTGAACAACACCATGCCGCACTGAACAACACCATGCCGCACTGAACAACATTATGCCGCACTGAACAACACCATGCCGCACTGAACAACACCATCCCGCACTGAACAACACCATGCCGCATTGAACAACACCATGCCGCACTGAACAACACCATCCTGCACTGAACAACACCATCCCGCACTAAACAACACCATGCCGCATTGAACAACATTATGGCGCACTGGACAACATTATGCCGCACTGAACAACACCATGCCGCACTGAACAACACCATGCCGCACTGAACAACACCATGCCGCACTGAACAACACCATGCCGCACTGAACAACATTATGCCGCACTGAACAACACCATGCCGCACTGAACAACACCATGCCGCACTGAACAACACGATCCCGCATTGAACAACACCATCCTGCACTGAACAACACCATGCCGCACTGAACAACACCATGCCGCACTGAACAACACCATTCCGCACTGAACAACACCATGCCGCACTGAACAACACCATCCTGCACTGAACAACACCATCCCGCACTGAACAACACCATGCCGCATTGAACAACACCATGCCGCACTGAACAACACCATCCCGCACTGAACAACACCATGCCGCATTGAACAACACCATGCCGCACTGAACAACACCATCCTGCACTGAACAACACCATCCCGCACTGAACAACACCATGCCGCACTGAACAACATTATGGCGCACTGAACAACATTATGCCGCACTGAACAACACCATGCCGCACTGAACAACACCATGCCGCACTGAACAACACCATGCCGCACTGAACAACATTATGCCGCACTGAACAACATTATGCCGCACTGAACAACACCATGCCGCACTGAACAACACCATGCCGCACTGAACAACACCATGCCGCACTGAACAACACGACGTCGCACTGAACAACACGACGCCGCACAGAACAACACGACGCCGCACAGAATAACACAATACCGCACAGAACAACACAATACCGCACAAACAGTTTTAGATAATATTACGTCGCAGTCATGTGACGCGGACATGACGTCAATAGGCGGAACTCACGGCAAAATTATAATCCGTGGGCGTGGCTTGCAACAGGAAGTAGGAAAGCGGCAGTTCTGGCAAACAAGACACAGCTGTTAGTAACACGATGACTAACAAGGCAAATATTTTTGTTTTCAGCTTGCAACTTGACCGTCTAGAGCGTACAAGGTAATTACAACTGTTTTTTTTTAGCCCTGAAAAGCGAGGGAGTGTGGCGTTTGGGAGGAATGTCGAACTCGGCGTCTGCTTCCAGCCACAGACGCCAAATTTCGACGATTATTTCGACTGGTCAACGGTTGTAAATTATTGCGTTGACTAAAAACTTTATTTAACTCTACTCTTAACTTTGCCGTTTCAGATATGCGGGTATTACACCGCGGAAATGACGTCAATAGGCTGAACTCTCGCCAAAATTCAAATCTGTGGGCGCAATGGCCTTGAGCGAGACACCGGATACAAACACGACGATTATCAACAGAAATATCTTTATTTTCCGCTTGCAAGTGGACCGTCTAGAGCGTACACGGTAAGTACAACTCATTGTGTTTAAAAAGATTTACGTTTGTGTAGTTTGCGTTGCGTTGTATCTGTGAATGTTGGTTGAGGCTAAATGTTAATGTTTAATTTCATTCCTTTAGGTTCCACGGTGTTTGTTGGCTGTATGTTTTCCACTGCAAGAAGAGGCTCGTATCATTGACCAGCAGGAGCTACAATGGTGAGTACCCCTTTCGTCTTCCATTTATGTTAAACACTTCCTATTTCATGTCTAACAGTACTCGATTTAACAAATAACCATAAATAAATACAGTGTGGGCAGTCACGTTAACATATGTGATTATCCTGCCTAATATGTTTATCACAAATATGTCAATAATCACTAATATGTTTATTTGTTTATCACAACACCTTTGGACCTTCAGCAATCGATTATTTACCTTCATCTACATAGAGACAGAACGATGGTGTCTTAAACATCTCATTCATTTCACCAAATAACTTCACGCAGGTGGATAACGGCCGTCTCGGTCACGCTATGTTGCGTGATGCAGTTTTGAAGAACCAAATGCATTTATTCAATGACTAAGTCAAGCTAGTTCTATGTTTATGATGTTGTAAGTTACGGTACAGATTGAAGTTGAGTTCGAAGCCAGTGGAAAACAGCGCTGCGTTTGTGCTCTCCAGGTACAAATGTTGTGATCTCTGACTGACGACCGGGCGAGACTCGAGTAAGAGATGTCCAAACGAGCTCCGGCAGGGCGGGCCAAGGCGGAGCGAACGGACGCCCTTCAGGCCGCCAATGACGAGCTGAGAACCAAACTGATGGACGTCCAGTTAGAACTTCAGCAGGAGAAGAACAAGGTGAAAACCTCAACAGACAGACACTGCCTGCCTCCCTGCCTGCCTCCCTGCCTGCCTCCCTGCCTGCCTCCCTGCCTGCCTCCCTCCCTCCCAGTTTTCCCGATGTAGATTAGACATGCGTGTGCCATGACTGTGTCAGCCTACATCAACAAATGCACCGAGGACGTCAGCACCACTAAGAATATCATCACCCGGGGCAACCAACGACCCTGGATGACTGAGGAGGTACGTCAAACGCTACGAGCGCGGAACTCTGCCTTCAAGTCTGGCGACAAGGAGACACTGAGGACAGCGAGAGCCAACTTGAACCGTGCCATCAGGATAGCGAAGCGAGACCGCAGTCGAAAATTTCAGGATCGTTTCCACGACGTCAAAAACATCAGGAGCATGTGGCAAGGCATACGGGCGATTACAGACTACAACTCACCCTCCCCCCCCCCCGGTGGGTGTAGTTGATGCTGACTTTCTAAATGGTCTAAATAACTTCTTTGGGAGGTTCGAGGCACTAAACGGCACTCCAGCAGTTAAAACTGTCCCCCATCAGGAAGAGGAGGTACTCTGCCTTGACTCCGCCGATGTGTTGAAGACCCTGAGGAGAGTCAACCCCTGTAAGGCCCCTGGCCCCGACAACATTCCTGGGCGTGTGTTCAGGGAATGTGCAAGTCATCTGGCTGGGGTCATCACAGACATTTTTAACACCTCGCTGGGCCAAGCCACAGTGCCGGCGTGCTTTAAGACTGCCTCCATCATTCCGGTGCCGAAGAAACCTCAAATCACCTCATTTAATGATTACCGGCCTGTTGCACTGACTCCGGTTATGATGAAGTGCTTCGAAAGGCTGCTTAAAGGTCACATCGTTTCCAGACTCCCCCTATTATTTGACCCGTTCCAGTTTGCAAAACCGCTCCACTCAGGACGCCATCTCCTCCGTTCTTCACCTGAGCCTGGCTCACCTGGAGGAGAAGAACACCCATGTGCGGAGGCTGTTCCTGGACTTCAGCTCAGCGTTTAACACCATCATCCCACAGCATCTGGTAGGAAAATTGGAACACCTGGGCTTCAACACCCCCCTTCGCAACTGGCTGCTAGACTTCCTCACCAACAGACCTCAGTCAGTCCGGGTCGGACAGAACACCTCTGATGTCATCACCCTCAGCACAGGCTCCCTTCAGGGCTGCGTCCTGAGCCCCCTGCTGTGCACCCTGATGACACACGACTGCGTCCTCAGGTTCACCACCAATCACATCGTGAAGTCAGCAGACGACACAACGGTGGTGGGGCTCATCAGAGACAACAACGACCTGGACTACAGAGAGGAGGTGGAGCAGCTGGTGGGCTGGTGCAGAGAAAACAGCCTGATCCTGAATGAGGAGAAGATGAAGGAGATCATCGTCGACTTCAGGAAAAAACAGCCTCACCACGCTCCACTGATCATCAACAGCTCAGCTGTGGAGGTGGTCAGCACCACCAAATTCCTGGGGGTCCACATCACAGAAGACCTCACCTGGACTATGAACACTACGGCACTGGTCAAGAGGGCACAGAAGCGCTTGTACTTCCTGCGGAGGATGAGGAGAGCCCACCTGCCCCCACCCATCATGAGGACGTTCTACAGGAGCACCATAGAGAGCATTCTGACAAGCTGTCTCTCTGTGTGGTGTGGAGGCTGCACCGCCTCCGATTGGAAGAACGTGAGGAGAGTGGTGAGGACAGCAGAGAGGATCATAGGGGCTCCTCTTCCCTCCATTCAGGACATTTCATCTCAGCGCTGCATGTCCCGTGCCCGTAACATCATCAATGACCCATCACACCCCCACCATGGACTGTTCTCCCTGCTGCCCTCTGGGAAGAGGTTTGCAGCATCCGCTGCAGGTCCACCAGGTTCTGCAACAGCTTTTTCCCTGCTGTCATCAGACTGTTGAACACTAGAACTGTTGAGCTCTAAACTGAACTCTGCATCACACATTCACAGAACTGTACTTTATGACACTACGGACCTCTATCTTGCACTATCTCGCACTACCAACTTTACTGAACTTGTATAAACCCTTTAAATAGAAGTTTAATACATGGTTTAGCATTCCTCTGCACACTCTTGAATACTGTTTTGCCTACTTGCACTATTGCATAATTATCACTGCTGCACTTTATACTTATTTTTAATATATATATATATATATATATATAGTATATATGTATATATATATATTTTCATAGGGTATGTTACTTCTATTCAACTGCAATATCACTACTTTGTTGTAAGACGTATGCAACGGAATTTCGTTTTGTATGCACCATGTGCAGACAAGATGACAATAAAGTTTGTCTAAGTCTAAGTCTAAGTCTAAGTCATGTCAGGTCAGCTGTCTGGAGAGAGAGAGAAGTCAGGACCTGCGGGCGGAGCACCACCGTGCCACCGCCGCCATGACGGAACTCAAAAGCAAACTCCATGAGGAGAAGCAGAAAGAGTTAGCCATTACCAGGGAGACATTACTGCGGCAGCATGAAATGGAGCTGATGAGAGTGATCAAAATCAAAGATGGAGAGATCCAGCGACTGAATGCCTTGGTCCTCAGCCTGAGGGACGGCTCCATGGACAAGGTGATCCGCTCTATCCGTGTCTGACTATCCGCACGCCACGTCGGGCTTCGATGCGGCCGCTACCGTATTGTGTAGCTTGTCCCCAGTAAGCGTCACGGCGCTCCGGTGCGGTCTCAACGGCCCGGTGTGGCGCAATGTCTGCTCAGGTGAGGAGGGGGGGCGCTTTGCTGGCGGAGGTGGAGGAGACGCGGCGGTGTCGGGAGACCGAGCGGTGTCGCCTCCACCAGGAGCGCGGAAGAAGCCCTGGCAGCGGCCCAGCAGGCCTGGCAGTCCCGAGCGGCCGAGCTCCGATCGGCTCATCACCAGCATCGGGAGGAGCTGAGCCGAACCAAGAGAGACTGCGAGAGGGAGATCCGCCGACTGGTAGGACTGATCAGATGCGCGGTGCGTGGCTATGTTCCCAATTTCGTTGTATACCTGCAGTGCAATGACACCTAAGGCATTCTATTCTATTCCATTTCACAAGAAGAAAATGTCCGGTTGCTCGCTTCGCTTTTGTCACAGCAAAGGTGTTCTAGTCGATTCAAGAAAAAAATTGGCCGGTTGCTCTCTTTGTTTTTGTCACAATTCTGGCAAATGAGTTTGCCCGCCTGCCTGAGCGCTCCCCGTTTGTACATCCAGACGGATGAGATCAAGCTGAAAGACAGAGCGGTTAGTGTTTTGGATGAAGCCCTGGGGCCGGCCACGTCCACCGCCTTCAGCTGCAGACTCAGGCTGCCGAGCAGCAGATCGCTGCCCTGAGGGATTCCCAAAGGGCGGGCCTAAACTACCCTGGAAGTGGGGTCAACGCCGCTACTAGCAATCCTCTTCATTGCGTAAGCCACCTCATCACACACTTGCAGTACGCATGACTTAGTTCGTTGCTGGAGGAAGGTAGCACAAAAACAGTTTTGAACTTTGAACGAGTGCTTGTGTGTGTGTGTTGCGGGGCGTTTTCAGTCTCAGGAGGATCGGGACACGCGACGGTTTCATCTGAAAATCGCTGAGCTCAGCGCAGTCATCAGGAAACTGGAGGATCGAAACGCCCTGCTTTCTGAAGAGCGCAATGAACTGGTAATTTATTGACGGCACGCTTGAAGGTTTGCGCTACGTTTGATGCGCGCCATCCAGCGAGGCACCCATTGCGCTTGCTTATTAGTTGAGCGGCGCGGCGAGTCGGTTGCCTGGTAGATGTCTTTTATTGGGAGCCAAAGCCACGATTCCGTTCAAACCGATGCAAAAGGAATGGATACGTTCTGGCCCGCGTGTTGTGCGTCTTTCACATCCCGCACTTCATGCTTGCAGCTAAAGCGACTGAGAGAAACAGAAAGCCAGTTTCTGCCACTCCTGTACAAAAACAAACGCCTGAGCAGGAAGAATGAAGAACTCTCGCTGGTGCTGTGTCGCCTTGAAAACAAAGTGCGCTTTGTCACCCAGGAGAACGAGGAGATGGCAAGCTTGGTAAGTCGACGCGGACAACGGCGGCGTGCCAACAGAGTCCACTGCATTTGTGTTCCACAGAGAAGGCCTAGTTCGCTCAATGACCTGGACCGCGGTTGCGGCCAGCAGGACGGTGAAATGGAGTTCCTTCAAGTTGTGGAGCAGCGGCACATCATCGACGACTTGTCCAAGGTCTTCAGGCAGGCGACTCGGTGCACGTACGGCAGCGCCGCGCTCGCTCGCTGTCGCCAGGAAACCTTTTCCGTCCAAAGCTTGGCCGGCGGCCGCCATCCAAAAAATTGGCCCCTTAAATTCCGACCTTTCAAGCAGGAGCATTGTGCGCACGCGTTTGAACACGCTTTAGACTTGTTTTGCCGTTTTCAGCAGCTCAAAGCTCCCGTTTTGTCAGCGCCTTTGCCACTCGCTGTGCGCTGAAAACGACGGACTTGCCCGGCTGCTCAGCCCGTCAACCATGAGCCGCGAGCGCGACGTCATTGTCCGTAGGCAGCTAGTGGCAAAATGCACCCTGTTAGAGTTGCGCTCGCTCCAACTTATTTTGCAAGAACCACACGGGAGACAAGTAAGTTCTTTTGGACACCTGCAGGTGGAGAGTCCATCCGTTGTACGAATGAAGTCTGACTCTCGGCTCCTGCACGAGCATTTTAATTAAGAGAAACAGGGTGGGTGTAAGAGTGGATTGAATAGAGGAAGCCCTTGACCTCTAGTCAAAACATAGCAAGGGGTGTTTTACGACTTTGTGTAGGAAGGGATAAGCGATAGGGATAAATAAGGGATAAATAATATTATTTATTACAGGTCGCAGTCAAAGTCAAAGCAACACAATGATACGATAAAGATAATCTGGAAAACCCTGACACACCCTGTAGTTGTCACTTTTGGAAAAGACGAGCGTCCCTCCAATCATCGCCGGTGACGTGTTTTTCAGGCTCTGGAGACAGGAGCTCATGTCAGAAGTGTCATTGTGAGTCGCGTTTGTTTCTGCGCCGGAGCCGTTCGTTCCCTTTGCATCCAAAGAATCTCAAAGGCGGATTATTTGTGTCGACAGGAGAGAGATTTGCTGCTACGATACCGACGTCGAGAATCTCTGAGGAGGAACAAAGCGTGAGGTCCTGCAAGGTGAGTCTGTTTGTTTGCGGCTGCTTGGTGTTGCGCAAGATGAAATGGCCTTTTTCTCGCTATCGTTCCTCTCGTCGATTCATCGTGAGGTGTCGCTTCAGTTTGTTCAGAGAGATGTTTGCTTCCGCGCCCGCAGGTCATCGAAACATTTTACGGCTACGACGAAGACGTGTTGGTGGACTCGGACGGATCGTCCTTGTCTTTTCACACCGACAGAACCCCCGACACGGAACCCGAAGAGGTAGCCCGCCATTTCTGCCAGCGTATTGGCACCAAACATTCCTCTTCAGCCTGGAATCGGACTCGTCTTTGCGTCGCGGGTGCTTTGTCGCCGGTCTGACTGATTCTGGTACTAGTGCTGTGTTGCATTGGTGTGTGCATGAAGAGGCGGAGCTTCGCTACCGCCAGCTGACGCAAGAATATCAAGCGCTGCAACGAGCCTACGCTCTGCTAGCCCAGACCAGCGAAAGGGGACTACGACGCCGAGAAGGAGATCAAGGTGGCGCCCCTTCCCGCAACCCCCGGCCGGGTCGCAGCCTCCCCGTTCTCACCCAGCCTCGGGTGTTCTCTGGTCTGAAAGGAGGAGGAGGAGCCTCCCTCCTCCTCCTTTCAGACCAGAGAAAAGCTGATGGTAGAAATGGGTCACTATCAAAGCAGAGTAGCAGATCTGGAGTCAGCGCTGAAGCAACAAGGACAGGTAAGCTCATCAATGAGCACACCTTTTTCTCAGACAAAATAGCTACATTCTTCAGTCACTCATCCGTCTGGCATTACTGGACCAACCCCCCCCCCCCCCCCGAACGTGGCTGGGAAAATGCGGAGAAAAGCAAATGTCATTTTCCAGTCAACCAAAGAATTTGTGGATGAAAATGACACAACATTCCAAAGCTGTCCACGCGTTTGTCTCTTCTAGAATGTCAAGTGGGTGGAGGAGAAGCAGCTGCTGCGTCAGAGCAATCAGCAGTTGGCCGAAAAGGTGACGGAAAGAAAGGCGCTGGGCGGAGTCGCTTGGCGTCACACCTGTCGGGAAGCCCCGCAGATGAGGTCTGACTGTCTTTTCAGGTCAGGCGGATGGAGGCGGAAGAAGCGCGTCTGAAAGAGCACATCCAGGATATCCGAGACCAAAACGAACTGCTTGAGTTCCGCATCCTGGAGCTGGAGGTGGGAAGACTCGCACAAGCGTGTTGAGGCCAGAGATGTGACGGACGGACGGACGGACGGACGGATGCATGCCTCTGCCTTTCAGGAGAGGGAGTGGCGCTCCCCCGTCTTGAAGTTTCTGCAAGTCCGTTTCCCAGACGGCCTCAGCCCTTTGCAGATCTACTGCGAGGCCGAGGGCGTGAGCGTACGTAAGGCGTCCCTCGCAACCCTAACCTTAACCCGAGGTCCCAGAACACCTTACATTGCTCCTTGCGCCTTTCCCCCGGACATCGTCATCAGTGATCTGATGAAGAAGCTGGACATCCTGGGCTATAACGCCGTAAGTGTATGTCGAACTCCTTATGTTCGCACTCCACGAGACTCGGCGGCTCAAATGTGACTTTTGGAAGGCTTTGCGCTGAAAGAAGCTTGTTGACGCTGTGCCTTTGGGCTCTTGCAGAATCTCACCAACGAGGAGCAGGTGGTCGTGATTCACGCCAGGACCCTTCTCACCCTAGCCGAGAAGGTAACGCGCACGTCCACGCACGCTCTCGCATTCTGCTTATGTGACAGCAGCCTTTCCTCAGTGGTTAGAATACATCAAAGTGACCAAGTCAGCACTTCAACAGAAGATGTTGGACATTGAAAGTGAGAAGGTAGACAGACACGCGACATCAGCCAAGGGGAACTCCGGCAATGTGCCCCAACAATTCTGACCTTGAGCTGTGCTAGGATATGTTCTGCAAGCAGAAGGGCTACCTGGATGAAGAGTTGGACTTCAGGAAGTGTTCCATGGACCAGGCTCATAAGGTAAGCCGCCCTCAAATCTCCCGCCGGACCACTGATGGACGAGGATTGCGGCCCAGAGGATCCTGGAGCTGGAGGCCATGTTGTACGAGGCGCTACCGCAGCGGGACTGCCCCGCCACGGACGGCGAAAAAGCCAGCCACGCTGGCGTGAATGACGTGCTGACGGCGGATCAGAGAGAAGAGCTTAGGAGCGCCGTGGACCAATGGAAGCGAGCCCTGATGTGCGAGTTGAGGGAGCGCGACGCTTGCATCCTCCAAGAGAGAATGGATCTGCTGCACAGCGCGCAACAGGTAAGGGCCCAAAGCCAGCCCGGCACTTACTTGCACGCTTACTGGCTTTTGAATGCCACTTTCCATTTGTCCGTCCTAGAGGAACAAAGAGCTGAAAGAATTCATCGAAGCTCAGAAGAGACAAATCAAACAATTGGAGGAGAAGTTTCTGTTTCTCTTTCTATTCTTCTCCTTGGCCTTCATTCTGTGGCCCTAACACCAGCTGGTGAGTGAGCTCCAGCGGCACCGCACTCGACACCTCCGATACACTGCCAGCCGGTCTCAGACGTTGGCAGACGCTCCGATGCCAACGTATACCCCCCGCCACGGTGACAGAGGCACCGCGTCACACCGGCGCTCATCCAATCAGAAGGCAGGAAAAGCAAATTCACATGCAGGGCACTTTTGAACCAGAAGAGAGCGCCACAAAAAACGGTTGTTGCCCCAAACGCGCACTAAAAAGGGTCAGAATAACAAGAGTCCCACTGGCCAGCCGGGGCCACCCGTCCAGCTGTTTCTTCAGGGGGGAAAAAAATTGGAGTCACCGGTGAGTACATTTTGCATTTAGCTCTGCTTTTCTGCTTCTGTCTTCAAGTGTGTGGCATCCTGCGATCAAAGAGTCAGCCAACCCCAAAGCGGTTGACCTCAACGTCCCACCACCATGCCTACCAGAGCAGGTGACGTGATGCTTTGGACATCCTTCCGTCTCAGATGCCCAAAAGTACTCTTTGCCACATCTGCGGCAATACGGTGTCTTTTCAAAGGTGCAAATAAATCCAGCGTGGGCGGAACACGCACGTCTTCGGTTTTTCCCGCTTTGTTTGTGTGACAGCTGTTGTGAAAATTTCATACAAATAAAGTTGTATAGTACAGGTTTGGCCAAGCCGCAACTCCCGAACCGCATGCGGCTCTTTTATGTTCATATCAACATTTGTGTGTGTGTGTGTGTGTGTGTGTGGGGGGGGGGGGGGTTGTGCGTGTTGGCTTCACTTGAGTTCAATTTGGTATTTTGGTCAAAAGCGCATGTGGTGAAATTCCACAAAGTAGGATGGGCAAACACATTTCTTTAAACTATGAGTGTCAATTGGGCTCTCGAAATGGCAGGGAAAAGATGCACAGCAAAACGAAAATACGTAGATGAACACAGGACGTTTTAATCAGAGTGGGAAAGTTTCTATTTTTTGTTGAACGTGATGGCAAACCATTCTGCCTGATATGTCAGACCTCAGCGCATTTCAAAGATTCAAATCTTCAGCGCCATGCACTTCAGCTCACTCCATGCTAACATTGATCAGGCGTCGAACCCGCATCATTCATGCTTAAGAGGTGGCCATGCTAACCAGTGCGCCATTATGTCAACGCATAATAACTAAGTCTACTGGTCAAAACAGCGGTTACTATATGACGTCGCTACGTCGTGGTCACGTGACGCAGACAAGACGTCAATGGACGTGGGCAGAGTTAACTTGTTTAAAAGGGAGTAGGCAGAAGAAATATTTAATTTATTTAAATCTATTTTGAGTGCACACCATTATGCCAATGCATAACAACTGTAAATCTACTAAACAAAACAGCGGTTGCTATATGACATCTGCCACGTCGTGCTCACGTGACATACGTGACGTCGATGGGCGTAACTTTCGCCGGAATTCAAATCCGCGGGGAGAGTTAACTTGTTTAAAAGAGAGTGGGCAGAAGAATTATTTAATTTATTTAAATCTATTTGGTGTGTGCGCCATTATGTCAATGCATAACAACTGTAAGTCTACTAAACAAAACAGCGGTTGCTATTTGACGTCTGCCACGTCGTGGTCACGTGACGCGGACGTGACGTCGACGCCTACTTTACATCCCACCGATCACAGGACTCCTCGGCTGCATAACCGTGCCCCCTTCCCAACCAATCGGATTTGCTATACGCGAAAACGACGCCAATGGAAAGAGCTTCCGCCCAAATTTAAATCCGTGGGCGTGGCTCGCAGCAGGAAGTAGGAAAATGGCGGCGATGTTGACAAAGACACAGCGGATGGTAACATACGACTAACAAGAGAAATATTTTTATTTTCTGCTTGCAACTGGACCGTCCAGAGCGTACACGGTAAGTACAACTCATCGTTTTTAAAAAGAAGTACTTTTGTTGCCCTGAAAAGCGAGTGAGCGTGGCGTTTGTGGGGGACGTCGAATTTCGACGATTCTTTCTGGTCAACGGTTGTAAATGATTGTGTTGATTAAAAAAGAAAACTTGATGTAACTCTACTTTTAACTGCCGTTTCAGATAGATTTGGAATTGCATCACATCCAATTTTGCCTAGAGCGTACACGGTAAGTAACACTCGTTGTGTTTAAGGAGATTTACGTTTGTAATAGCAGAAGTGTAGCCGCGTTGCGTTGTACGTGTGAATGTTGGTCCGGGCGAAATGTTAATGTTTAATTTCATTCCTTTAGGTTCCACGGTGTTTGTTGGCTGCAAGTTTTCCACTGCAAGAAGAGGCTCATATCATTGACCAGGAGCGAGCTACAATGGTGAGTAGCCATAACATTTATGTTAAACACTTCCTATTTCATGTCTAACAGTACTTGATTTAACAAATAACCATAAATAAATACAGTGTGGGCACTGAAGTTAACATATGTGATTATACTGCCTAATCTGTCACCGAGTAGATTGTTGCAAAGTAATATAAGATCCAAAGTTGTAATTCAGAATAGTTTTCAAAAGAAGGCCATTAGAATTATATACAAGTCTGATTACCCTGAACAAGCTATTAATTAAATCACAAATTCTTCAATTCAAAGATTTGGTAGATTATCAGACAAATAATGTCTAACAGTAATTGATTTAACACATCACGATAAGTAGATTGAGTGTGGGCACTCTCAAGTTAACATATGTGATTATACTGCCTAATCTGTTACAGAGTATGTTGTTGCCAAGTAATGTAGAATAGATCCAAAGTAGTAATCCAGAATAGTTTTGAAGAGGCCATTAGAATGATAAACAAATCTGATTACCTTGAACATAATAACAAGCTAAGTGTTTAATATGTCCTATGAAGTCAAAATTGGGCACCATCATGTGGTGAAATTTGGAATTGCATCACATCCAATTTTGCCTGGGAACAAACAGATTACATAAATCTTAGTTTTGAATAAGCCACTCCTTCTCAAACAAGTAAACTCTGCCCATTTTGCGCAGTAGATGTTCTGTTAATATCTAGTATTTATACAAAGTCATAATTTAAATTGCTTTCAACCTTCATTCATCGGTTCAACCAACATTACTCGCTCTTATTACCAACTTGTATTGATTTAACTAAGCGTTTAATACTTCCTATCAGGTCTCAAATCGAGATTTGGCAAAATACAATTTCAGCAAATCCAATTTTGCCAGGGAACAAAAATAGATTAAATAAACTAAATAAGTCCTCTTCCCATTAAATAAATCAGAAAAGTCTGTCTTGTAACCAGTCCTCTTCAAACAAGTAAAGTCTGCCCATTTTGTGCCGTAGATTTTGTGTCTATGCCTAGTATTTAAACAAAATCATAATTTAAACGACTTCTTTCCTTCATTCACTTTGGAAATTTGGAATTGCAGCAAATCGAATTTTGGCAGGGAACAAAAATAGATCAATTAAACTAAATAAGTCTTCTTCCCATTAAATAAATTAAAAAAGTCTGTCTTGTAACCAGTCCTTTTCAAACAAGTAAAGTCTGCCCATTTTGTGCCGTCGATTTTGTGTTAATGCCTAGTATTTATACAAAATCATAATTTAAAGGACTTCATTCCTTCATTCACTTTGGAAATTTGGAATTGCAGCACATCAAATTTTGCCTGGGAAGAAAAGTAGATTAAATAAATTTAATAAGTCTTACTACTTCCCATTAAATAAATTAAATACGTCTTACTTGTTCCCACTCCTTTTCAAAACAGTAGTTTAAAACGAGGGCCCTTCACTCAATCTTTAACCTCAACCCCGCACGTTGTGTTGTATCTGTGAATGTTGGTTGTGGCCAAATGATAGTTTTCTTTCATTCGTTTAGGTTCCAAGAAAACTTGATGTAACTCTACTTTTAACTGCCGTTTCAGATAAGCGGGTATTACGTCGCAGTCAAATGCCGCGGATATGACGTAATTGCCCGAACCTCCGCCAAAATTCAAATCTGTTGGCGCGATGGCCGTGAGCCACTGAGCAGCGACGATTATCAACAGAAATATCTTTATTTTCTGCTTGCAACTGGACCGTCTAGAGCGTACACGGTAAGTAACACTCATTGTGTTTAAGGAGATTTACGTTTGTAATAGCAGAAGTGTAGCCGCGTTGCGTTGTACGTGTGAAAATTGGTCGAGGCGAAATGTTAATGTTTAATTTCATTCCTTTAGGTTCCACGGTGTTTGTTGGCTGCAAGTTTTCCACTGCAAGAAGAGGCTCGTATCATTGACCAGGAGCGAGCTACAATGGTGAGTAGCCATAACATTTATGTTAAACACTTCCTATTTCATGTCTAACAGTACTTGATTTAACAAATAACCATAAATAAATACAGTGTGGGCACTGAAGTTAACATATGTGATTATACTGCCTAATCTGTCACGGAGTAGATTGTTGCAAAGTAATATAAGATCCAAAGTTGTAATTCAGAATAGTTTTCAAAAGAAGGCCATTAGAATTATATACAAGTCTGATTACCCTGAACAAGCTATTAATTAAATCACAAATTCTTCAATTCAAAGATTTGGTAGATTATCAGACAAATAATGTCTAACAGTAATTGATTTAACACATCACGATAAGTAGATTGAGTGTGGGCACTCTCAAGTTAACATATGTGATTATACTGCCTAATCTGTTACAGAGTATGTTGTTGCCAAGTAATGTAGAATAGATCCAAAGTAGTAATCCAGAATAGTTTTGAAGAGGCCATTAGAATGATAAACAAATCTGATTACCTTGAACATAATAACAAGCTAAGTGTTTAATATGTCCTATGAAGTCAAAATTGGGCACCGTCATGTGGTGAAATTTGGAATTGCATCACATCCAATTTTGCCTGGGAACAAACAGATTACATAAATCTTAGTTTTGAATAAGCCACTCCTTCTCAAACAAGTAAACTCTGCCCATTTTGCGCAGTAGATGTTCTGTTAATATCTAGTATTTATACAAAGTCATAATTTAAATTGCTTTCAACCTTCATTCATCGGTTCAACCAACATTACTCGCTCTTATTACCAACTTGTATTGATTTAACTAAGCGTTTAATACTTCCTATCAGGTCTCAAATCGAGATTTGGCAAAATACAATTTCAGCAAATCCAATTTTGCCAGGGAACAAAAATAGATTAAATAAACTAAATAAGTCCTCTTCCCATTAAATAAATCAGAAAAGTCTGTCTTGTAACCAGTCCTCTTCAAACAAGTAAAGTCTGCCCATTTTGTGCCGTAGATTTTGTGTCTATGCCTAGTATTTAAACAAAATCATAATTTAAACGACTTCTTTCCTTCATTCACTTTGGAAATTTGGAATTGCAGCAAATCGAATTTTGGCAGGGAACAAAAATAGATCAATTAAACTAAATAAGTCTTCTTCCCATTAAATAAATTAAAAAAGTCTGTCTTGTAACCAGTCCTTTTCAAACAAGTAAAGTCTGCCCATTTTGTGCCGTCGATTTTGTGTTAATGCCTAGTATTTATACAAAATCATAATTTAAAGGACTTCATTCCTTCATTCACTTTGGAAATTTGGAATTGCAGCACATCAAATTTTGCCTGGGAAGAAAAGTAGATTAAATAAATTTAATAAGTCTTACTACTTCCCATTAAATAAATTAAATACGTCTTACTTGTTCCCACTCCTTTTCAAAACAGTAGTTTAAAACGAGGGCCCTTCACTCAATCTTTAACCCCAACCCCGCACGTTGTGTTGTATCTGTGAATGTTGGTTGTGGCCAAATGATAGTTTTCTTTCATTCGTTTAGGTTCCAAGAAAACTTGATGTAACTCTACTTTTAACTGCCGTTTCAGATAAGCGGGTATTACGTCGCAGTCATGTGCCGTGGATATGACGTAATTGCCCGAACCTCCGCCAAAATTCAAATCTGTTGGCGCGATGGCCGTGAGCCACTGAGCAGCGACGATTATCAACAGAAATATCTTTATTTTCTGCTTGCAACTGGACCGTCTAGAGCGTACACGGTAAGTAACACTCATTGTGTTTAAGGAGATTTACGTTTGTAATAGCAGAAGTGTAGCCGCGTTGCGTTGTACGTGTGAAAATTGGCCGAGGCGAAATGTTAATGTTTAATTTCATTCCTTTAGGTTCCACGGTGTTTGTTGGCTGCAAGTTTTCCACTGCAAGAAGAGGCTCGTATCATTGACCAGGAGCGAGCTACAATGGTGAGTAGCCATAACATTTATGTTAAACACTTCCTATTTCATGTCTAACAGTACTTGATTTAACAAATAACCATAAATAAATACAGTGTGGGCACTGAAGTTAACATATGTGATTGTACTGCCTAATCTGTCACGGAGTAGATTGTTGCAAAGTAATATAAGATCCAAAGTTGTAATTCAGAATAGTTTTCAAAAGAAGGCCATTAGAATTATATACAAGTCTGATTACCCTTAACATAACAACAAGCTATTAATTAAATCACAAATTCTTCAATTCAAAGATTTGGTAGATTATCAGACAAATAATGTCTAACAGTAATTGATTTAACACATCACGATAAGTAGATTGAGTGTGGGCACTCTCAAGTTAACAGATATGATTATACTGCTTAATCTGTTACAGAGTATGTTGTTGCCAAGTAATGTAGAATAGATCCAAAGTAGTAATCCAGAATAGTTTTGAAGAGGCCATTAGAATAATAAACAAATCTGATTACCTTGAACATAATAACAAGCTAAGTGTTTAATATGTCCTATGAAGTCAAAATTGGGCACCGTCATGTGGTGAAATTTGGATTTGCATCACATCCAATTTTGCCTGGGAACAAACAGATTACATAAATCTTAGTTTTGAATAAGCCACTCCTTCTCAAACAAGTAAACTCTGCCCATTTTGCGCAGTAGATGTTCTGTTAATATCTAGTATTTATACAAAGTCATAATTTAAATTGCTTTCAACCTTCATTCATCGGTTCAACCAACATTACTCGCTCTTATTACCAACTTGTATTGATTTAACTAAGCGTTTAATACTTCCTATCAGGTCTCAAGGCAAGATTTGGCAAAATACAATTTCAGCAAATCCAATTTTGCCAGGGAACAAAAATAGATTAAATAAACTAAATAAGTCTTCTTCCCATTAAATAAATCAGAAAAGTCTGTCTTGTAACCAGTCCTCTTCAAACAAGTAAAGTCTGCCCATTTTGTGCCGTAGATTTTGTGTCTATGCCTAGTATTTAAACAAAATCATAATTTAAACGACTTCTTTCCTTCATTCACTTTGGAAATTTGGAATTGCAGCAAATCGAATTTTGCCAGGGAACAAAAATAGATCAATTAAACTAAATAAGTCTTCTTCCCATTAAATAAATTAAAAAAGTCTGTCTTGTAACCAGTCCTTTTCAAACAAGTAAAGTCTGCCCATTTTGTGCCGTCGATTTTGTGTTAATGCCTAGTATTTATACAAAATCATAATTTAAAGGACTTCATTCCTTCATTCACTTTGGAAATTTGGAATTGCAGCACATCAAATTTTGCCTGGGAAGAAAAGTAGATTAAATAAATTTAATAAGTCTTACTACTTCCCATTAAATAAATTAAATACGTCTTACTTGTTCCCACTCCTTTACAAAAAAGTAGTTTAAAACGAGGTCCCTTCACTCAACCTTTAACCCTATTTATTCACCTTCTAGGCTAAGTGTTAAAGGCTAAGTGTTAAAGGCTAAGTGTTAAAGGCTAAGTGTTAGAGGCTAAGTGCCAGAGGCTAGGCGCCAGAGGCGAGTTTTTGTGGGCTGAAGTTTTAGTGGGGTTAGTGTGAATACAATCCAAAAGAATACAACAGAATACAATACAATAGAATATAATACATAGATTAAATTCAATAGCTCTTACTACTTCCCATTAAATAAATTAAATACGTCTTACTTGTTCCCAATCCTTTTCAAAAAAGTAGTTTAAAACGAGGGCCCTTCACTCAACCTTTAACCTCAACCCCGCACGTCACATTGTGTTGTATCTGTGAATGTTGGTTGTGGCCAAATGATAGTTTTCTTTCATTCGTTTAGGTTCCACGGTGTTTGTTGGCTATGTTTTCCACTGTCAGAAGGATGAAAATACAAAGTACAACGCTTGGACGTGGGCGAAGACGTCACCGGTGAGTCCTTCCTTCCTATTTATTTACCTTCTAGATGCTAGAGGCTAAGTGTTAGAGGCTAAGTGTTAGAGGCTAAGTGTTAAACACAATACGAACAACACAACGATACTGCACTGAACAACACGATACCGCACTGAGAAACACGATACCGCACTGAACAACACGATACCGCACTGAACAACACCATGCCGCACTGAACACCATGCCACACTGAACAACACCATCCCGCACTGAACAACACCATGCCGCACTGAACGACACCATGCCGCACTGAAAGACACCATGCCGCACTGAACGACACCATGCCGCACTGAAAGACACCATCCCGCACTGAACACCATGCCGCACTGAACAACACCATCCTGCACTGAACAACACCATCCCGCACTGAACAACACCATGCCGCACTGAACAACATTATGCCGCACTGAACATTATGCCGCACTGAACAACACCATGCCGCACTGAACAACACCATGCCGCACTGAACAACATTATGCCGCACTGAACAACACCATGCCGCACTGAACAACACCATGCCGCACTGAACAACACCATGCCGCACTGAACAACATTATGCCGCACTGAACAACACCATGCCGCACTGAACAACACCATCCTGCACTGAACAACACCATTCCGCATTGAACACCATGCCGCACTGAACAACACCATCCCGCACTGAACAACACCATCCCGCACTGAACAACACCATGCCGCACTGAACAACATTATGCCGCACTGAACAACATTATGCCGCACTGAACAACACCATGCCGCACTGAACAACACCATGCCGCACTGAACAACACCATGCCGCACTGAACAACATTATAACGCACTGAACAACACCATCCCGCACTGAACAACACCATGCCGCACTAAACAACATTATGCCGCACTGAACAACATTATGCCGAAATGAACAACACCATGCCGCACTGAACAACACCATGCCGCACTGAACAACACCATCCTGCACTGAACAACACCATCCCGCACTGAACAACACCATGCCGCACTGAACAACACCATGCCGCACTGAACAACACCATCCCGCAATGAACAACACCATCCCGCACTGAACAACATTATGCCGCACTGAACAACATTATGCCGCACTGAACAACATTATGCCGCACTGAACAACACCATGCCGCACTGAACAACACCATCCTGCACTGAACAACACCATCCCGCACTGAACAACACCATGCCGCACTGAACAACATTATGGCGCACTGAACAACATTATGCCGCACTGAACAACACCATGCCGCACTGAACAACACCATGCCGCACTGAACAACACCATGCCGCAATGAACAACACCATCCCGCACTGAACAACACCATGCCGCACTGAGCAACACCATGCCGCACTGAACAACACCATCCTGCACTGAACAACACCATGCCGCACTGAACAACACCATTCCGCACTGAACAACACCATGCCGCACTGAACAACATTACGCTGCACTGAACAACACCATGCCGCACTGAACAATACCATGCCGCACTGAACAACACCATGCCGCATTGAACAACACCATGCCGCATTGAACAACACCATGCCGCACTGAACAACACCATCCTGCACTGAACAACACCATGCCGCATTGAACAACACCATGCCGCACTGAACAACACCATCCTGCACTGAACAACACCATCCCGCATTGAACAACACCATCCCGCATTGAACAACACCATCCTGCACTGAACAACACCATGCCGCATTGAACAACACCATGCCGCACTGAACAACACCATTCCGCACTGAACAACACCATGCCGCACTGAACAACACCATCCTGCACTGAACAACACCATCCCGCACTGAACAACACCATGCCGCATTGAACAACACCATCCTGCACTGAACAACACCATCCTGCACTGAACAACACCATGCCGCACTGAACAACACCATGCCGCACTGAACAACACCATGCCGCACTGAACAACACCATGCCGCACTGAACAACATTATGCCGCACTGAACAACATTATGTCGCACTGAACAACACCATGCCGCACTGAACAACACCATGCCGCACTGAACAACATTATGCCGCACTGAAAAACACCATGCCGCACTGAACAACACCATCCCGCACTGAACAACACCATGCCGCATTGAACAACACCATGCCGCACTGAACAACACCATGCTGCACTGAACAACATTATGCTGCACTGAACAACACGATCCTGCATTGAACAACACCATGCCGCACTGAACAACACCATCCTGCACTGAACAACACCATCCTGCACTGAACAACACCACCCCGCACTGAACAACACGATCCCGCATTGAACACCATCCCGCACTGAACAACACCATGCCGCACTGAACAACACCATTCCGCACTGAACAACACCATGCCGCACTGAACAACACCATGCCGCACTGAACAACACCATGCCGCACTGAACAACACCATGCCGCACTGAACAACATTATGCCGCACTGAACAACACCATGCCGCACTGAACAACACCATCCCGCACTGAACAACACCATGCCGCATTGAACAACACCATGCCGCACTGAACAACACCATCCTGCACTGAACAACACCATCCCGCACTGAACAACACCATGCCGCACTGAACAACATTATGGCGCACTGGACAACATTATGCCGCACTGGACAACACCATTCCGCACTGAACAACACCATGCCGCACTGAACGACACCATCCTGCACTGAACGACACCATCCCGCACTGAACAACACCATGCCGCATTAAACAACACCATGCCGCACTGAACAACACCATCCTGCACTGAACAACACCATGCCGCACTGAACAACACCATGCCGCACTGAACAACACCATGCCGCACTGAACAACATTATGCCGCACTGAACAACATTATGCCGCACTAAACAACATTATGTCGCACTGAACAACACCATGCCGCACTGAACAACACCATGCTGCACTGAACAACATTATGCCGCACTGAACAACACGATCCCGCATTGAACAACACCATCCCGCAGTGAACAACACCATGCCGCATTGAACAACACCATGCCGCACTGAACAACACCATGCTGCACTGAACAACATTATGCTGCACTGAACAACACGATCCTGCATTGAACAACACCATGCCGCACTGAACAACACCATCCTGCACTGAACAACACCATGCCGCACTGAACAACACCATGCCGCACTGAACAACATTATGCCGCACTGAAAAACACCATGCCGCACTGAACAACACCATCCCGCACTGAACAACACCATGCCGCATTGAACAACACCATGCCGCACTGAACAACACCATGCTGCACTGAACAACATTATGCTGCACTGAACAACACGATCCTGCATTGAACAACACCATGCCGCACTGAACAACACCATCCTGCACTGAACAACACCATCCTGCACTGAACAACACCACCCCGCACTGAACAACACGATCCCGCATTGAACAACACCATCCCGCACTGAACAACACCATGCCGCACTGAACAACACCATTCCGCACTGAACAACACCATGCCGCACTGAACAACACCATGCCGCACTGAACAACACCATGCCGCACTGAACAACACCATGCCGCACTGAACAACATTATGCCGCACTGAACAACACCATGCCGCACTGAACAACACCATCCCGCACTGAACAACACCATGCCGCATTGAACAACACCATGCCGCACTGAACAACACCATCCTGCACTGAACAACACCATCCCGCACTAAACAACACCATGCCGCATTGAACAACATTATGGCGCACTGGACAACATTATGCCGCACTGAACAACACCATGCCGCACTGAACAACACCATGCCGCACTGAACAACACCATGCCGCACTGAACAACACCATGCCGCACTGAACAACATTATGCCGCACTGAACAACACCATGCCGCACTGAACAACACCATGCCGCACTGAACAACACGATCCCGCATTGAACAACACCATCCTGCACTGAACAACACCATGCCGCACTGAACAACACCATGCCGCACTGAACAACACCATTCCGCACTGAACAACACCATGCCGCACTGAACAACACCATCCTGCACTGAACAACACCATCCCGCACTGAACAACACCATGCCGCATTGAACAACACCATGCCGCACTGAACAACACCATCCCGCACTGAACAACACCATGCCGCATTGAACAACACCATGCCGCACTGAACAACACCATCCTGCACTGAACAACACCATCCCGCACTGAACAACACCATGCCGCACTGAACAACATTATGGCGCACTGAACAACATTATGCCGCACTGAACAACACCATGCCGCACTGAACAACACCATGCCGCACTGAACAACACCATGCCGCACTGAACAACATTATGCCGCACTGAACAACATTATGCCGCACTGAACAACACCATGCCGCACTGAACAACACCATGCCGCACTGAACAACACCATGCCGCACTGAACAACACGACGTCGCACTGAACAACACGACGCCGCACAGAACAACACGACGCCGCACAGAATAACACAATACCGCACAGAACAACACAATACCGCACAAACAGTTTTAGATAATATTACGTCGCAGTCATGTGACGCGGACATGACGTCAATAGGCGGAACTCACGGCAAAATTATAATCCGTGGGCGTGGCTTGCAACAGGAAGTAGGAAAGCGGCAGTTCTGGCAAACAAGACACAGCTGTTAGTAACACGATGACTAACAAGGCAAATATTTTTGTTTTCAGCTTGCAACTTGACCGTCTAGAGCGTACAAGGTAATTACAACTGTTTTTTTTTAGCCCTGAAAAGCGAGGGAGTGTGGCGTTTGGGAGGAATGTCGAACTCGGCGTCTGCTTCCAGCCACAGACGCCAAATTTCGACGATTATTTCGACTGGTCAACGGTTGTAAATTATTGCGTTGACTAAAAACTTTATTTAACTCTACTCTTAACTTTGCCGTTTCAGATATGCGGGTATTACACCGCGGAAATGACGTCAATAGGCTGAACTCTCGCCAAAATTCAAATCTGTGGGCGCAATGGCCTTGAGCGAGACACCGGATACAAACACGACGATTATCAACAGAAATATCTTTATTTTCCGCTTGCAAGTGGACCGTCTAGAGCGTACACGGTAAGTACAACTCATTGTGTTTAAAAAGATTTACGTTTGTGTAGTTTGCGTTGCGTTGTATCTGTGAATGTTGGTTGAGGCTAAATGTTAATGTTTAATTTCATTCCTTTAGGTTCCACGGTGTTTGTTGGCTGTATGTTTTCCACTGCAAGAAGAGGCTCGTATCATTGACCAGCAGGAGCTACAATGGTGAGTACCCCTTTCGTCTTCCATTTATGTTAAACACTTCCTATTTCATGTCTAACAGTACTCGATTTAACAAATAACCATAAATAAATACAGTGTGGGCAGTCACGTTAACATATGTGATTATCCTGCCTAATATGTTTATCACAAATATGTCAATAATCACTAATATGTTTATTTGTTTATCACAACACCTTTGGACCTTCAGCAATCGATTATTTACCTTCATCTACATAGAGACAGAACGATGGTGTCTTAAACATCTCATTCATTTCACCAAATAACTTCACGCAGGTGGATAACGGCCGTCTCGGTCACGCTATGTTGCGTGATGCAGTTTTGAAGAACCAAATGCATTTATTCAATGACTAAGTCAAGCTAGTTCTATGTTTATGATGTTGTAAGTTACGGTACAGATTGAAGTTGAGTTCGAAGCCAGTGGAAAACAGCGCTGCGTTTGTGCTCTCCAGGTACAAATGTTGTGATCTCTGACTGACGACCGGGCGAGACTCGAGTAAGAGATGTCCAAACGAGCTCCGGCAGGGCGGGCCAAGGCGGAGCGAACGGACGCCCTTCAGGCCGCCAATGACGAGCTGAGAACCAAACTGATGGACGTCCAGTTAGAACTTCAGCAGGAGAAGAACAAGGTGAAAACCTCAACAGACAGACACTGCCTGCCTCCCTGCCTGCCTCCCTGCCTGCCTCCCTGCCTGCCTCCCTGCCTGCCTCCCTCCCTCCCAGTTTTCCCGATGTAGATTAGACATGCGTGTGCCATGACTGTGTCAGCCTACATCAACAAATGCACCGAGGACGTCAGCACCACTAAGAATATCATCACCCGGGGCAACCAACGACCCTGGATGACTGAGGAGGTACGTCAAACGCTACGAGCGCGGAACTCTGCCTTCAAGTCTGGCGACAAGGAGACACTGAGGACAGCGAGAGCCAACTTGAACCGTGCCATCAGGATAGCGAAGCGAGACCGCAGTCGAAAATTTCAGGATCGTTTCCACGACGTCAAAAACATCAGGAGCATGTGGCAAGGCATACGGGCGATTACAGACTACAACTCACCCTCCCCCCCCCCCGGTGGGTGTAGTTGATGCTGACTTTCTAAATGGTCTAAATAACTTCTTTGGGAGGTTCGAGGCACTAAACGGCACTCCAGCAGTTAAAACTGTCCCCCATCAGGAAGAGGAGGTACTCTGCCTTGACTCCGCCGATGTGTTGAAGACCCTGAGGAGAGTCAACCCCTGTAAGGCCCCTGGCCCCGACAACATTCCTGGGCGTGTGTTCAGGGAATGTGCAAGTCATCTGGCTGGGGTCATCACAGACATTTTTAACACCTCGCTGGGCCAAGCCACAGTGCCGGCGTGCTTTAAGACTGCCTCCATCATTCCGGTGCCGAAGAAACCTCAAATCACCTCATTTAATGATTACCGGCCTGTTGCACTGACTCCGGTTATGATGAAGTGCTTCGAAAGGCTGCTTAAAGGTCACATCGTTTCCAGACTCCCCCTATTATTTGACCCGTTCCAGTTTGCAAAACCGCTCCACTCAGGACGCCATCTCCTCCGTTCTTCACCTGAGCCTGGCTCACCTGGAGGAGAAGAACACCCATGTGCGGAGGCTGTTCCTGGACTTCAGCTCAGCGTTTAACACCATCATCCCACAGCATCTGGTAGGAAAATTGGAACACCTGGGCTTCAACACCCCCCTTCGCAACTGGCTGCTAGACTTCCTCACCAACAGACCTCAGTCAGTCCGGGTCGGACAGAACACCTCTGATGTCATCACCCTCAGCACAGGCTCCCTTCAGGGCTGCGTCCTGAGCCCCCTGCTGTGCACCCTGATGACACACGACTGCGTCCTCAGGTTCACCACCAATCACATCGTGAAGTCAGCAGACGACACAACGGTGGTGGGGCTCATCAGAGACAACAACGACCTGGACTACAGAGAGGAGGTGGAGCAGCTGGTGGGCTGGTGCAGAGAAAACAGCCTGATCCTGAATGAGGAGAAGATGAAGGAGATCATCGTCGACTTCAGGAAAAAACAGCCTCACCACGCTCCACTGATCATCAACAGCTCAGCTGTGGAGGTGGTCAGCACCACCAAATTCCTGGGGGTCCACATCACAGAAGACCTCACCTGGACTATGAACACTACGGCACTGGTCAAGAGGGCACAGAAGCGCTTGTACTTCCTGCGGAGGATGAGGAGAGCCCACCTGCCCCCACCCATCATGAGGACGTTCTACAGGAGCACCATAGAGAGCATTCTGACAAGCTGTCTCTCTGTGTGGTGTGGAGGCTGCACCGCCTCCGATTGGAAGAACGTGAGGAGAGTGGTGAGGACAGCAGAGAGGATCATAGGGGCTCCTCTTCCCTCCATTCAGGACATTTCATCTCAGCGCTGCATGTCCCGTGCCCGTAACATCATCAATGACCCATCACACCCCCACCATGGACTGTTCTCCCTGCTGCCCTCTGGGAAGAGGTTTGCAGCATCCGCTGCAGGTCCACCAGGTTCTGCAACAGCTTTTTCCCTGCTGTCATCAGACTGTTGAACACTAGAACTGTTGAGCTCTAAACTGAACTCTGCATCACACATTCACAGAACTGTACTTTATGACACTACGGACCTCTATCTTGCACTATCTCGCACTACCAACTTTACTGAACTTGTATAAACCCTTTAAATAGAAGTTTAATACATGGTTTAGCATTCCTCTGCACACTCTTGAATACTGTTTTGCCTACTTGCACTATTGCATAATTATCACTGCTGCACTTTATACTTATTTTTAATATATATATATATATATATATATATATAGTATATATGTATATATATATATTTTCATAGGGTATGTTACTTCTATTCAACTGCAATATCACTACTTTGTTGTAAGACGTATGCAACGGAATTTCGTTTTGTATGCACCATGTGCAGACAAGATGACAATAAAGTTTGTCTAAGTCTAAGTCTAAGTCATGTCAGGTCAGCTGTCTGGAGAGAGAGAGAAGTCAGGACCTGCGGGCGGAGCACCACCGTGCCACCGCCGCCATGACGGAACTCAAAAGCAAACTCCATGAGGAGAAGCAGAAAGAGTTAGCCATTACCAGGGAGACATTACTGCGGCAGCATGAAATGGAGCTGATGAGAGTGATCAAAATCAAAGATGGAGAGATCCAGCGACTGAATGCCTTGGTCCTCAGCCTGAGGGACGGCTCCATGGACAAGGTGATCCGCTCTATCCGTGTCTGACTATCCGCACGCCACGTCGGGCTTCGATGCGGCCGCTACCGTATTGTGTAGCTTGTCCCCAGTAAGCGTCGCGGCGCTCCGTTGCGGTCTCAACGGCCCGGTGTGGCGCAATGTCTGCTCAGGTGAGGAGGGGGGGCGCTTTGCTGGCGGAGGTGGAGGAGACGCGGCGGTGTCGGGAGACCGAGCGGTGTCGCCTCCACCAGGAGCGCGGAAGAAGCCCTGGCAGCGGCCCAGCAGGCCTGGCAGTCCCGAGCGGCCGAGCTCCGATCGGCTCATCACCAGCATCGGGAGGAGCTGAGCCGAACCAAGAGAGACTGCGAGAGGGAGATCCGCCGACTGGTAGGACTGATCAGATGCGCGGTGCGTGGCTATGTTCCCAATTTCGTTGTATACCTGCAGTGCAATGACACCTAAGGCATTCTATTCTATTCTATTTCACAAGAAGAAAATGTCCGGTTGCTCGCTTCGCTTTTGTCACAGCAAAGGTGTTCTAGTCGATTCAAGAAAAAAATTGGCCGGTTGCTCTCTTTGTTTTTGTCACAATTCTGGCAAATGAGTTTGCCCGCCTGCCTGAGCGCTCCCCGTTTGTACATCCAGACGGATGAGATCAAGCTGAAAGACAGAGCGGTTAGTGTTTTGGATGAAGCCCTGGGGCCGGCCACGTCCACCGCCTTCAGCTGCAGACTCAGGCTGCCGAGCAGCAGATCGCTGCCCTGAGGGATTCCCAAAGGGCGGGCCTAAACTACCCTGGAAGTGGGGTCAACGCCGCTACTAGCAATCCTCTTCATTGCGTAAGCCACCTCATCACACACTTGCAGTACGCATGACTTAGTTCGTTGCTGGAGGAAGGTAGCACAAAAACAGTTTTGAACTTTGAACGAGTGCTTGTGTGTGTGTGTTGCGGGGCGTTTTCAGTCTCAGGAGGATCGGGACACGCGACGGTTTCATCTGAAAATCGCTGAGCTCAGCGCAGTCATCAGGAAACTGGAGGATCGAAACGCCCTGCTTTCTGAAGAGCGCAATGAACTGGTAATTTATTGACGGCACGCTTGAAGGTTTGCGCTACGTTTGATGCGCGCCATCCAGCGAGGCACCCATTGCGCTTGCTTATTAGTTGAGCGGCGCGGCGAGTCGGTTGCCTGGTAGATGTCTTTTATTGGGAGCCAAAGCCACGATTCCGTTCAAACCGATGCAAAAGGAATGGATACGTTCTGGCCCGCGTGTTGTGCGTCTTTCACATCCCGCACTTCATGCTTGCAGCTAAAGCGACTGAGAGAAACAGAAAGCCAGTTTCTGCCACTCCTGTACAAAAACAAACGCCTGAGCAGGAAGAATGAAGAACTCTCGCTGGTGCTGTGTCGCCTTGAAAACAAAGTGCGCTTTGTCACCCAGGAGAACGAGGAGATGGCAAGCTTGGTAAGTCGACGCGGACAACGGCGGCGTGCCAACAGAGTCCACTGCATTTGTGTTCCACAGAGAAGGCCTAGTTCGCTCAATGACCTGGACCGCGGTTGCGGCCAGCAGGACGGTGAAATGGAGTTCCTTCAAGTTGTGGAGCAGCGGCACATCATCGACGACTTGTCCAAGGTCTTCAGGCAGGCGACTCGGTGCACGTACGGCAGCGCCGCGCTCGCTCGCTGTCGCCAGGAAACCTTTTCTGTCCAAAGCTTGGCCGGCGGCCGCCATCCAAAAAATTGGCCCCTTAAATTCCGACCTTTCAAGCAGGAGCATTGTGCGCACGCGTTTGAACACGCTTTAGACTTGTTTTGCCGTTTTCAGCAGCTCAAAGCTCCCGTTTTGTCAGCGCCTTTGCCACTCGCTGTGCGCTGAAAACGACGGACTTGCCCGGCTGCTCAGCCCGTCAACCATGAGCCGCGAGCGCGACGTCATTGTCCGTAGGCAGCTAGTGGCAAAATGCACCCTGTTAGAGTTGCGCTCGCTCCAACTTATTTTGCAAGAACCACACGGGAGACAAGTAAGTTCTTTTGGACACCTGCAGGTGGAGAGTCCATCCGTTGTACGAATGAAGTCTGACTCTCGGCTCCTGCACGAGCATTTTAATTAAGAGAAACAGGGTGGGTGTAAGAGTGGATTGAATAGAGGAAGCCCTTGACCTCTAGTCAAAACATAGCAAGGGGTGTTTTACGACTTTGTGTAGGAAGGGATAAGCGATAGGGATAAATAAGGGATAAATAATATTATTTATTACAGGTCGCAGTCAAAGTCAAAGCAACACAATGATACGATAAAGATAATCTGGAAAACCCTGACACACCCTGTAGTTGTCACTTTTGGAAAAGACGAGCGTCCCTCCAATCATCGCCGGTGACGTGTTTTTCAGGCTCTGGAGACAGGAGCTCATGTCAGAAATGTCATTGTGAGTCGCGTTTGTTTCTGCGCCGGAGCCGTTCGTTCCCTTTGCATCCAAAGAATCTCAAAGGCGGATTATTTGTGTCGACAGGAGAGAGATTTGATGCTACGATACCGACGTCGAGAATCTCTGAGGAGGAACAAAGCGTGAGGTCCTGCAAGGTGAGTCTGTTTGTTTGCGGCTGCTTGGTGTTGCGCAAGATGAAATGGCCTTTTTCTCGCTATCGTTCCTCTCGTCGATTCATCGTGAGGTGTCGCTTCAGTTTGTTCAGAGAGATGTTTGCTTCCGCGCCCGCAGGTCATCGAAACATTTTACGGCTACGACGAAGACGTGTTGGTGGACTCGGACGGATCGTCCTTGTCTTTTCACACCGACAGAACCCCCGACACGGAACCCGAAGAGGTAGCCCGCCATTTCTGCCAGCGTATTGGCACCAAACATTCCTCTTCAGCCTGGAATCGGACTCGTCTTTGCGTCGCGGGTGCTTTGTCGCCGGTCTGACTGATTCTGGTACTAGTGCTGTGTTGCATTGGTGTGTGCATGAAGAGGCGGAGCTTCGCTACCGCCAGCTGACGCAAGAATATCAAGCGCTGCAACGAGCCTACGCTCTGCTAGCCCAGACCAGCGAAAGGGGACTACGACGCCGAGAAGGAGATCAAGGTGGCGCCCCTTCCCGCAACCCCCGGCCGGGTCGCAGCCTCCCCGTTCTCACCCAGCCTCGGGTGTTCTCTGGTCTGAAAGGAGGAGGAGGAGCCTCCCTCCTCCTCCTTTCAGACCAGAGAAAAGCTGATGGTAGAAATGGGTCACTATCAAAGCAGAGTAGCAGATCTGGAGTCAGCGCTGAAGCAACAAGGACAGGTAAGCTCATCAATGAGCACACCTTTTTCTCAGACAAAATAGCTACATTCTTCAGTCACTCATCCGTCTGGCATTACTGGACCAACCCCCCCCCGAACGTGGCTGGGAAAATGCGGAGAAAAGCAAATGTCATTTTCCAGTCAACCAAAGAATTTGTGGATGAAAATGACACAACATTCCAAAGCTGTCCACGCGTTTGTCTCTTCTAGAATGTCAAGTGGGTGGAGGAGAAGCAGCTGCTGCGTCAGAGCAATCAGCAGTTGGCCGAAAAGGTGACGGAAAGAAAGGCGCTGGGCGGAGTCGCTTGGCGTCACACCTGTCGGGAAGCCCCGCAGATGAGGTCTGACTGTCTTTTCAGGTCAGGCGGATGGAGGCGGAAGAAGCGCGTCTGAAAGAGCACATCCAGGATATCCGAGACCAAAACGAACTGCTTGAGTTCCGCATCCTGGAGCTGGAGGTGGGAAGACTCGCACAAGCGTGTTGAGGCCAGAGATGTGACGGACGGACGGACGGACGGACGGACGGATGCATGCCTCTGCCTTTCAGGAGAGGGAGTGGCGCTCCCCCGTCTTGAAGTTTCTGCAAGTCCGTTTCCCAGACGGCCTCAGCCCTTTGCAGATCTACTGCGAGGCCGAGGGCGTGAGCGTACGTAAGGCGTCCCTCGCAACCCTAACCTTAACCCGAGGTCCCAGAACACCTTACATTGCTCCTTGCGCCTTTCCCCCGGACATCGTCATCAGTGATCTGATGAAGAAGCTGGACATCCTGGGCTATAACGCCGTAAGTGTATGTCGAACTCCTTATGTTCGCACTCCACGAGACTCGGCGGCTCAAATGTGACTTTTGGAAGGCTTTGCGCTGAAAGAAGCTTGTTGACGCTGTGCCTTTGGGCTCTTGCAGAATCTCACCAACGAGGAGCAGGTGGTCGTGATTCACGCCAGGACCCTTCTCACCCTAGCCGAGAAGGTAACGCGCACGTCCACGCACGCTCTCGCATTCTGCTTATGTGACAGCAGCCTTTCCTCAGTGGTTAGAATACATCAAAGTGACCAAGTCAGCACTTCAACAGAAGATGTTGGACATTGAAAGTGAGAAGGTAGACAGACACGCGACATCAGCCAAGGGGAACTCCGGCAATGTGCCCCAACAATTCTGACCTTGAGCTGTGCTAGGATATGTTCTGCAAGCAGAAGGGCTACCTGGATGAAGAGTTGGACTTCAGGAAGTGTTCCATGGACCAGGCTCATAAGGTAAGCCGCCCTCAAATCTCCCGCCGGACCACTGATGGACGAGGATTGCGGCCCAGAGGATCCTGGAGCTGGAGGCCATGTTGTACGAGGCGCTACCGCAGCGGGACTGCCCCGCCACGGACGGCGAAAAAGCCAGCCACGCTGGCGTGAATGACGTGCTGACGGCGGATCAGAGAGAAGAGCTTAGGAGCGCCGTGGACCAATGGAAGCGAGCCCTGATGTGCGAGTTGAGGGAGCGCGACGCTTGCATCCTCCAAGAGAGAATGGATCTGCTGCACAGCGCGCAACAGGTAAGGGCCCAAAGCCAGCCCGGCACTTACTTGCACGCTTACTGGCTTTTGAATGCCACTTTCCATTTGTCCGTCCTAGAGGAACAAAGAGCTGAAAGAATTCATCGAAGCTCAGAAGAGACAAATCAAACAATTGGAGGAGAAGTTTCTGTTTCTCTTTCTATTCTTCTCCTTGGCCTTCATTCTGTGGCCCTAACACCAGCTGGTGAGTGAGCTCCAGCGGCACCGCACTCGACACCTCCGATACACTGCCAGCCGGTCTCAGACGTTGGCAGACGCTCCGATGCCAACGTATACCCCCCGCCACGGTGACAGAGGCACCGCGTCACACCGGCGCTCATCCAATCAGAAGGCAGGAAAAGCAAATTCACATGCAGGGCACTTTTGAACCAGAAGAGAGCGCCACAAAAAACGGTTGTTGCCCCAAACGCGCACTAAAAAGGGTCAGAATAACAAGAGTCCCACTGGCCAGCCGGGGCCACCCGTCCAGCTGTTTCTTCAGGGGGGAAAAAAATTGGAGTCACCGGTGAGTACATTTTGCATTTAGCTCTGCTTTTCTGCTTCTGTCTTCAAGTGTGTGGCATCCTGCGATCAAAGAGTCAGCCAACCCCAAAGCGGTTGACCTCAACGTCCCACCACCATGCCTACCAGAGCAGGTGACGTGATGCTTTGGACATCCTTCCGTCTCAGATGCCCAAAAGTACTCTTTGCCACATCTGCGGCAATACGGTGTCTTTTCAAAGGTGCAAATAAATCCAGCGTGGGCGGAACACGCACGTCTTCGGTTTTTCCCGCTTTGTTTGTGTGACAGCTGTTGTGAAAATTTCATACAAATAAAGTTGTATAGTACAGGTTTGGCCAAGCCGCAACTCCCGAACCGCATGCGGCTCTTTTATGTTCATATCAACATTTGTGTGTGTGTGTGTGTGTGGGGGGGGGGGGTTGTGCGTGTTGGCTTCACTTGAGTTCAATTTGGTATTTTGGTCAAAAGCGCATGTGGTGAAATTCCACAAAGTAGGATGGGCAAACACATTTCTTTAAACTATGAGTGTCAATTGGGCTCTCGAAATGGCAGGGAAAAGATGCACAGCAAAACGAAAATACGTAGATGAACACAGGACGTTTTAATCAGAGTGGGAAAGTTTCTATTTTTTGTTGAACGTGATGGCAAACCATTCTGCCTGATATGTCAGACCTCAGCGCATTTCAAAGATTCAAATCTTCAGCGCCATGCACTTCAGCTCACTCCATGCTAACATTGATCAGGCGTCGAACCCGCATCATCATGCTTAAGAGGTGGCCATGCTAACCAGTGCGCCATTATGTCAACGCATAATAACTAAGTCTACTGGTCAAAACAGCGGTTACTATATGACGTCGCTACGTCGTGGTCACGTGACGCAGACAAGACGTCAATGGACGTGGGCAGAGTTAACTTGTTTAAAAGGGAGTAGGCAGAAGAAATATTTAATTTATTTAAATCTATTTTGAGTGCACACCATTATGCCAATGCATAACAACTGTAAATCTACTAAACAAAACAGCGGTTGCTATATGACATCTGCCACGTCGGGCTCACGTGACATACGTGACGTCAATGGGCGTAACTTTCGCCGGAATTCAAATCCGCGGGGAGAGTTAACTTGTTTAAAAGAGAGTGGGCAGAAGAATTATTTAATTTATTTAAATCTATTTGGTGTGTGCGCCATTATGTCAATGCATAACAACTGTAAGTCTACTAAACAAAACAGCGGTTGCTATTTGACGTCTGCCACGTCGTGGTCACGTGACGCGGACGTGACGTCGACGCCTACTTTACATCCCACCGATCACAGGACTCCTCGGCTGCATAACCGTGCCCCCTTCCCAACCAATCGGATTTGCTATACGCGAAAACGACGCCAATGGAAAGAGCTTCCGCCCAAATTTAAATCCGTGGGCGTGGCTCGCAGCAGGAAGTAGGAAAATGGCGGCGATGTTGACAAAGACACAGCGGATGGTAACATACGACTAACAAGAGAAATATTTTTATTTTCTGCTTGCAACTGGACCGTCCAGAGCGTACACGGTAAGTACAACTCATCGTTTTTAAAAAGAAGTACTTTTGTTGCCCTGAAAAGCGAGTGAGCGTGGCGTTTGTGGGGGACGTCGAATTTCGACGATTCTTTCTGGTCAACGGTTGTAAATGATTGTGTTGATTAAAAAAGAAAACTTGATGTAACTCTACTTTTAACTGCCGTTTCAGATAGATTTGGAATTGCATCACATCCAATTTTGCCTAGAGCGTACACGGTAAGTAACACTCGTTGTGTTTAAGGAGATTTACGTTTGTAATAGCAGAAGTGTAGCCGCGTTGCGTTGTACGTGTGAATGTTGGTCCGGGCGAAATGTTAATGTTTAATTTCATTCCTTTAGGTTCCACGGTGTTTGTTGGCTGCAAGTTTTCCACTGCAAGAAGAGGCTCATATCATTGACCAGGAGCGAGCTACAATGGTGAGTAGCCATAACATTTATGTTAAACACTTCCTATTTCATGTCTAACAGTACTTGATTTAACAAATAACCATAAATAAATACAGTGTGGGCACTGAAGTTAACATATGTGATTATACTGCCTAATCTGTCACCGAGTAGATTGTTGCAAAGTAATATAAGATCCAAAGTTGTAATTCAGAATAGTTTTCAAAAGAAGGCCATTAGAATTATATACAAGTCTGATTACCCTGAACAAGCTATTAATTAAATCACAAATTCTTCAATTCAAAGATTTGGTAGATTATCAGACAAATAATGTCTAACAGTAATTGATTTAACACATCACGATAAGTAGATTGAGTGTGGGCACTCTCAAGTTAACATATGTGATTATACTGCCTAATCTGTTACAGAGTATGTTGTTGCCAAGTAATGTAGAATAGATCCAAAGTAGTAATCCAGAATAGTTTTGAAGAGGCCATTAGAATGATAAACAAATCTGATTACCTTGAACATAATAACAAGCTAAGTGTTTAATATGTCCTATGAAGTCAAAATTGGGCACCATCATGTGGTGAAATTTGGAATTGCATCACATCCAATTTTGCCTGGGAACAAACAGATTACATAAATCTTAGTTTTGAATAAGCCACTCCTTCTCAAACAAGTAAACTCTGCCCATTTTGCGCAGTAGATGTTCTGTTAATATCTAGTATTTATACAAAGTCATAATTTAAATTGCTTTCAACCTTCATTCATCGGTTCAACCAACATTACTCGCTCTTATTACCAACTTGTATTGATTTAACTAAGCGTTTAATACTTCCTATCAGGTCTCAAATCGAGATTTGGCAAAATACAATTTCAGCAAATCCAATTTTGCCAGGGAACAAAAATAGATTAAATAAACTAAATAAGTCCTCTTCCCATTAAATAAATCAGAAAAGTCTGTCTTGTAACCAGTCCTCTTCAAACAAGTAAAGTCTGCCCATTTTGTGCCGTAGATTTTGTGTCTATGCCTAGTATTTAAACAAAATCATAATTTAAACGACTTCTTTCCTTCATTCACTTTGGAAATTTGGAATTGCAGCAAATCGAATTTTGGCAGGGAACAAAAATAGATCAATTAAACTAAATAAGTCTTCTTCCCATTAAATAAATTAAAAAAGTCTGTCTTGTAACCAGTCCTTTTCAAACAAGTAAAGTCTGCCCATTTTGTGCCGTCGATTTTGTGTTAATGCCTAGTATTTATACAAAATCATAATTTAAAGGACTTCATTCCTTCATTCACTTTGGAAATTTGGAATTGCAGCACATCAAATTTTGCCTGGGAAGAAAAGTAGATTAAATAAATTTAATAAGTCTTACTACTTCCCATTAAATAAATTAAATACGTCTTACTTGTTCCCACTCCTTTTCAAAACAGTAGTTTAAAACGAGGGCCCTTCACTCAATCTTTAACCCCAACCCCGCACGTTGTGTTGTATCTGTGAATGTTGGTTGTGGCCAAATGATAGTTTTCTTTCATTCGTTTAGGTTCCAAGAAAACTTGATGTAACTCTACTTTTAACTGCCGTTTCAGATAAGCGGGTATTACGTCGCAGTCATGTGCCGTGGATATGACGTAATTGCCCGAACCTCCGCCAAAATTCAAATCTGTTGGCGCGATGGCCGTGAGCCACTGAGCAGCGACGATTATCAACAGAAATATCTTTATTTTCTGCTTGCAACTGGACCGTCTAGAGCGTACACGGTAAGTAACACTCATTGTGTTTAAGGAGATTTACGTTTGTAATAGCAGAAGTGTAGCCGCGTTGCGTTGTACGTGTGAAAATTGGTCGAGGCGAAATGTTAATGTTTAATTTCATTCCTTTAGGTTCCACGGTGTTTGTTGGCTGCAAGTTTTCCACTGCAAGAAGAGGCTCGTATCATTGACCAGGAGCGAGCTACAATGGTGAGTAGCCATAACATTTATGTTAAACACTTCCTATTTCATGTCTAACAGTACTTGATTTAACAAATAACCATAAATAAATACAGTGTGGGCACTGAAGTTAACATATGTGATTGTACTGCCTAATCTGTCACGGAGTAGATTGTTGCAAAGTAATATAAGATCCAAAGTTGTAATTCAGAATAGTTTTCAAAAGAAGGCCATTAGAATTATATACAAGTCTGATTACCCTTAAAATAACAACAAGCTATTAATTAAATCACAAATTCTTCAATTCAAAGATTTGGTAGATTATCAGACAAATAATGTCTAACAGTAATTGATTTAACACATCACGATAAGTAGATTGAGTGTGGGCACTCTCAAGTTAACAGATATGATTATACTGCCTAATCTGTTACAGAGTATGTTGTTGCCAAGTAATGTAGAATAGATCCAAAGTAGTAATCCAGAATAGTTTTGAAGAGGCCATTAGAATAATAAACAAATCTGATTACCTTGAACATAATAACAAGCTAAGTGTTTAATATGTCCTATGAAGTCAAAATTGGGCACCATCATGTGGTGAAATTTGGATTTGCATCACATCCAATTTTGCCTGGGAACAAACAGATTACATAAATCTTAGTTTTGAATAAGCCACTCCTTCTCAAACAAGTAAACTCTGCCCATTTTGCGCAGTAGATGTTCTGTTAATATCTAGTATTTATACAAAGTCATAATTTAAATTGCTTTCAACCTTCATTCATCGGTTCAACCAACATTACTCGCTCTTATTACCAACTTGTATTGATTTAACTAAGCGTTTAATACTTCCTATCAGGTCTCAAGGCAAGATTTGGCAAAATACAATTTCAGCAAATCCAATTTTGCCAGGGAACAAAAATAGATTAAATAAACTAAATAAGTCTTCTTCCCATTAAATAAATCAGAAAAGTCTGTCTTGTAACCAGTCCTCTTCAAACAAGTAAAGTCTGCCCATTTTGTGCCGTAGATTTTGTGTCTATGCCTAGTATTTAAACAAAATCATAATTTAAACGACTTCTTTCCTTCATTCACTTTGGAAATTTGGAATTGCAGCAAATCGAATTTTGCCAGGGAACAAAAATAGATCAATTAAACTAAATAAGTCTTCTTCCCATTAAATAAATTAAAAAAGTCTGTCTTGTAACCAGTCCTTTTCAAACAAGTAAAGTCTGCCCATTTTGTGCCGTCGATTTTGTGTTAATGCCTAGTATTTATACAAAATCATAATTTAAAGGACTTCATTCCTTCATTCACTTTGGAAATTTGGAATTGCAGCACATCAAATTTTGCCTGGGAAGAAAAGTAGATTAAATAAATTTAATAAGTCTTACTACTTCCCATTAAATAAATTAAATACGTCTTACTTGTTCCCACTCCTTTACAAAAAAGTAGTTTAAAACGAGGTCCCTTCACTCAACCTTTAACCCTATTTATTCACCTTCTAGGCTAAGTGTTAAAGGCTAAGTGTTAAAGGCTAAGTGTTAAAGGCTAAGTGTTAGAGGCTAAGTGCCAGAGGCTAGGCGCCAGAGGCGAGTTTTTGTGGGCTGAAGTTTTAGTGGGGTTAGTGTGAATACAATCCAAAAGAATACAACAGAATACAATACAATAGAATATAATACATAGATTAAATTCAATAGCTCTTACTACTTCCCATTAAATAAATTAAATACGTCTTACTTGTTCCCAATCCTTTTCAAAAAAGTAGTTTAAAACGAGGGCCCTTCACTCAACCTTTAACCTCAACCCCGCACGTCACATTGTGTTGTATCTGTGAATGTTGGTTGTGGCCAAATGATAGTTTTCTTTCATTCGTTTAGGTTCCACGGTGTTTGTTGGCTATGTTTTCCACTGTCAGAAGGATGAAAATACAAAGTACAACGCTTGGACGTGGGCGAAGACGTCACCGGTGAGTCCTTCCTTCCTATTTATTTACCTTCTAGATGCTAGAGGCTAAGTGTTAGAGGCTAAGTGTTAGAGGCTAAGTGTTAAACACAATACGAACAACACAACGATACTGCACTGAACAACACGATACCGCACTGAGAAACACGATACCGCACTGAACAACACGATACCGCACTGAACAACACCATGCCGCACTGAACACCATGCCACACTGAACAACACCATCCCGCACTGAACAACACCATGCCGCACTGAACGACACCATGCCGCACTGAAAGACACCATGCCGCACTGAAAGACACCATGCCGCACTGAACGACACCATGCCGCACTGAAAGACACCATCCCGCACTGAACACCATGCCGCACTGAACAACACCATCCTGCACTGAACAACACCATGCCGCACTGAACAACATTATGCCGCACTGAACATTATGCCGCACTGAACAACACCATGCCGCACTGAACAACACCATGCCGCACTGAACAACATTATGCCGCACTGAACAACACCATGCCGCACTGAACAACACCATGCCGCACTGAACAACACCATGCCGCACTGAACAACATTATGCCGCACTGAACAACACCATGCCGCACTGAACAACACCATCCTGCACTGAACAACACCATTCCGCATTGAACACCATGCCGCACTGAACAACACCATCCCGCACTGAACAACACCATCCCGCACTGAACAACACCATGCCGCACTGAACAACATTATGCCGCACTGAACAACATTATGCCGCACTGAACAACACCATGCCGCACTGAACAACACCATGCCGCACTGAACAACACCATGCCGCACTGAACAACATTATAACGCACTGAACAACACCATCCCGCACTGAACAACACCATGCCGCACTAAACAACATTATGCCGCACTGAACAACATTATGCCGAAATGAACAACACCATGCCGCACTGAACAACACCATGCCGCACTGAACAACACCATCCTGCACTGAACAACACCATCCCGCACTGAACAACACCATGCCGCACTGAACAACACCATGCCGCACTGAACAACACCATGCCGCAATGAACAACACCATCCCGCACTGAACAACATTATGCCGCACTGAACAACATTATGCCGCACTGAACAACATTATGCCGCACTGAACAACACCATGCCGCACTGAACAACACCATCCTGCACTGAACAACACCATCCCGCACTGAACAACACCATGCCGCACTGAACAACATTATGGCGCACTGAACAACATTATGCCGCACTGAACAACACCATGCCGCACTGAACAACACCATGCCGCACTGAACAACACCATGCCGCAATGAACAACACCATCCCGCACTGAACAACACCATGCCGCACTGAGCAACACCATGCCGCACTGAACAACACCATCCTGCACTGAACAACACCATGCCGCACTGAACAACACCATTCCGCACTGAACAACACCATGCCGCACTGAACAACATTACGCTGCACTGAACAACACCATGCCGCACTGAACAATACCATGCCGCACTGAACAACACCATGCCGCATTGAACAACACCATGCCGCATTGAACAACACCATGCCGCACTGAACAACACCATCCTGCACTGAACAACACCATGCCGCATTGAACAACACCATGCCGCACTGAACAACACCATCCTGCACTGAACAACACCATCCCGCACTGAACAACACCATCCCGCATTGAACAACACCATCCTGCACTGAACAACACCATGCCGCATTGAACAACACCATGCCGCACTGAACAACACCATTCCGCACTGAACAACACCATGCCGCACTGAACAACACCATCCTGCACTGAACAACACCATCCCGCACTGAACAACACCATGCCGCATTGAACAACACCATCCTGCACTGAACAACACCATCCTGCACTGAACAACACCATGCCGCACTGAACAACACCATGCCGCACTGAACAACACCATGCCGCACTGAACAACACCATGCCGCACTGAACAACATTATGCCGCACTGAACAACATTATGTCGCACTGAACAACACCATGCCGCACTGAACAACACCATGCCGCACTGAACAACATTATGCCGCACTGAAAAACACCATGCCGCACTGAACAACACCATCCCGCACTGAACAACACCATGCCGCATTGAACAACACCATGCCGCACTGAACAACACCATGCTGCACTGAACAACATTATGCTGCACTGAACAACACGATCCTGCATTGAACAACACCATGCCGCACTGAACAACACCATCCTGCACTGAACAACACCATCCTGCACTGAACAACACCACCCCGCACTGAACAACACGATCCCGCATTGAACACCATCCCGCACTGAACAACACCATGCCGCACTGAACAACACCATTCCGCACTGAACAACACCATGCCGCACTGAACAACACCATGCCGCACTGAACAACACCATGCCGCACTGAACAACACCATGCCGCACTGAACAACATTATGCCGCACTGAACAACACCATGCCGCACTGAACAACACCATCCCGCACTGAACAACACCATGCCGCATTGAACAACACCATGCCGCACTGAACAACACCATCCTGCACTGAACAACACCATCCCGCACTAAACAACACCATGCCGCACTGAACAACATTATGGCGCACTGGACAACATTATGCCGCACTGAACAACACCATTCCGCACTGAACAACACCATGCCGCACTGAACGACACCATCCTGCACTGAACAACACCATCCCGCACTGAACAACACCATGCCGCATTAAACAACACCATGCCGCACTGAACAACACCATCCTGCACTGAACAACACCATGCCGCACTGAACAACACCATGCCGCACTGAACAACACCATGCCGCACTGAACAACATTATGCCGCACTGAACAACATTATGCCGCACTAAACAACATTATGTCGCACTGAACAACACCATGCCGCACTGAACAACACCATGCTGCACTGAACAACATTATGCCGCACTGAACAACACGATCCCGCATTGAACAACACCATCCCGCAGTGAACAACACCATGCCGCATTGAACAACACCATGCCGCACTGAACAACACCATTCCGCACTGAACAACACCATGCCGCACTGAACAACACCATGCCGCACTGAACAACACCATGCCGCACTGAACAACACCATGCCGCACTGAACAACATTATGCCGCACTGAACAACACCATGCCGCACTGAACAACACCATCCCGCACTGAACAACACCATGCCGCATTGAACAACACCATGCCGCACTGAACAACACCATCCTGCACTGAACAACACCATCCCGCACTAAACAACACCATGCCGCATTGAACAACATTATGGCGCACTGGACAACATTATGCCGCACTGAACAACACCATGCCGCACTGAACAACACCATGCTGCACTGAACAACATTATGCTGCACTGAACAACACGATCCTGCATTGAACAACACCATGCCGCACTGAACAACACCATCCTGCACTGAACAACACCATCCTGCACTGAACAACACCACCCCGCACTGAACAACACGATCCCGCATTGAACAACACCATCCCGCACTGAACAACACCATGCCGCACTGAACAACACCATTCCGCACTGAACAACACCATGCCGCACTGAACAACACCATGCCGCACTGAACAACACCATGCCGCACTGAACAACACCATGCCGCACTGAACAACATTATGCCGCACTGAACAACACCATGCCGCACTGAACAACACCATCCCGCACTGAACAACACCATGCCGCATTGAACAACACCATGCCGCACTGAACAACACCATCCTGCACTGAACAACACCATCCCGCACTAAACAACACCATGCCGCACTGAACAACATTATGGCGCACTGGACAACATTATGCCGCACTGAACAACACCATGCCGCACTGAACAACACCATGCCGCACTGAACAACACCATGCCGCACTGAACAACACCATGCCGCACTGAACAACATTATGCCGCACTGAAATACACCATGCCGCACTGAACAACACCATGCCGCACTGAACAACACGATCCCGCATTGAACAACACCATCCTGCACTGAACAACACCATGCCGCACTGAACAACACCATGCCGCACTGAACAACACCATTCCGCACTGAACAACACCATGCCGCACTGAACAACACCATCCTGCACTGAACAACACCATCCCGCACTGAACAACACCATGCCGCATTGAACAACACCATGCCGCACTGAACAACACCATCCCGCACTGAACAACACCATGCCGCATTGAACAACACCATGCCGCACTGAACAACACCATCCTGCACTGAACAACACCATCCCGCACTGAACAACACCATGCCGCACTGAACAACATTATGGCGCACTGAACAACATTATGCCGCACTGAACAACACCATGCCGCACTGAACAACACCATGCCGCACTGAACAACACCATGCCGCACTGAACAACATTATGCCGCACTGAACAACATTATGCCGCACTGAACAACACCATGCCGCACTGAACAACACCATGCCGCACTGAACAACACCATGCCGCACTGAACAACACGAAGTCGCACTGAACAACACGACGCCGCACAGAACAACACAATACCGCACAAACAGTTTTAGATAATATTACGTCGCAGTCATGTGACGCGGACATGACGTCAATAGGCGGAACTCACGGCAAAATTATAATCCGTGGGCGTGGCTTGCAACAGGAAGTAGGAAAGCGGCAGTTCTGGCAAACAAGACACAGCTGTTAGTAACACGATGACTAACAAGGCAAATATTTTTGTTTTCAGCTTGCAACTTGACCGTCTAGAGCGTACAAGGTAATTACAACTGTTTTTTTTTAGCCCTGAAAAGCGAGGGAGTGTGGCGTTTGGGAGGAATGTCGAACTCGGCGTCTGCTTCCAGCCACAGACGCCAAATTTCGACGATTATTTCGACTGGTCAACGGTTGTAAATTATTGCGTTGACTAAAAACTTTATTTAACTCTACTCTTAACTTTGCCGTTTCAGATATGCGGGTATTACACCGCGGAAATGACGTCAATAGGCTGAACTCTCGCCAAAATTCAAATCTGTGGGCGCAATGGCCTTGAGCGAGACACCGGATACAAACACGACGATTATCAACAGAAATATCTTTATTTTCCGCTTGCAAGTGGACCGTCTAGAGCGTACACGGTAAGTACAACTCATTGTGTTTAAAAAGATTTACGTTTGTGTAGTTTGCGTTGCGTTGTATCTGTGAATGTTGGTTGAGGCTAAATGTTAATGTTTAATTTCATTCCTTTAGGTTCCACGGTGTTTGTTGGCTGTATGTTTTCCACTGCAAGAAGAGGCTCGTATCATTGACCAGCAGGAGCTACAATGGTGAGTACCCCTTTCGTCTTCCATTTATGTTAAACACTTCCTATTTCATGTCTAACAGTACTCGATTTAACAAATAACCATAAATAAATACAGTGTGGGCAGTCACGTTAACATATGTGATTATCCTGCCTAATATGTTTATCACAAATATGTCACTAATCACTAATATGTTTATTTGTTTATCACAACACCTTTGGACCTTCAGCAATCGATTATTTACCTTCATCTACATAGAGACAGAACGATGGTGTCTTAAACATCTCATTCATTTCACCAAATAACTTCACGCAGGTGGATAACGGCCGTCTCGGTCACGCTATGTTGCGTGATGCAGTTTTGAAGAACCAAATGCATTTATTCAATGACTAAGTCAAGCTAGTTCTATGTTTATGATGTTGTAAGTTACGGTACCGATTGAAGTTGAGTTCGAAGCCAGTGGAAAACAGCGCTGCGTTTGTGCTCTCCAGGTACAAATGTTGTGATCTCTGACTGACGACCGGGCGAGACTCGAGTAAGAGATGTCCAAACGAGCTCCGGCAGGGCGGGCCAAGGCGGAGCGAACGGACGCCCTTCAGGCCGCCAATGACGAGCTGAGAACCAAACTGATGGACGTCCAGTTAGAACTTCAGCAGGAGAAGAACAAGGTGAAAACCTCAACAGACAGACACTGCCTGCCTCCCTGCCTGCCTCCCTGCCTGCCTCCCTGCCTGCCTCCCTCCCTCCCAGTTTTCCCGATGTAGATTAGACATGCGTGTGCCATGACTGTGTCAGCCTACATCAACAAATGCACCGAGGACGTCAGCACCACTAAGAATATCATCACCCGGGGCAACCAACGACCCTGGATGACTGAGGAGGTACGTCAAACGCTACGAGCGCGGAACTCTGCCTTCAAGTCTGGCGACAAGGAGACACTGAGGACAGCGAGAGCCAACTTGAACCGTGCCATCAGGATAGCGAAGCGAGACCGCAGTCGAAAATTTCAGGATCGTTTCCACGACGTCAAAAACATCAGGAGTATGTGGCAAGGCATACGGGCGATTACAGACTACAACTCACCCTCCCCCCCCCCGGTGGGTGTAGTTGATGCTGACTTTCTAAATGGTCTAAATAACTTCTTTGGGAGGTTCGAGGCACTAAACGGCACTCCAGCAGTTAAAACTGTCCCCCATCAGGAAGAGGAGGTACTCTGCCTTGACTCCGCCGATGTGTTGAAGACCCTGAGGAGAGTCAACCCCTGTAAGGCCCCTGGCCCCGACAACATTCCTGGGCGTGTGTTCAGGGAATGTGCAAGTCATCTGGCTGGGGTCATCACAGACATTTTTAACACCTCGCTGGGCCAAGCCACAGTGCCGGCGTGCTTTAAGACTGCCTCCATCATTCCGGTGCCGAAGAAACCTCAAATCACCTCATTTAATGATTACCGGCCTGTTGCACTGACTCCGGTTATGATGAAGTGCTTCGAAAGGCTGCTTAAAGGTCACATCGTTTCCAGACTCCCCCTATTATTTGACCCGTTCCAGTTTGCAAAACCGCTCCACTCAGGACGCCATCTCCTCCGTTCTTCACCTGAGCCTGGCTCACCTGGAGGAGAAGAACACCCATGTGCGGAGGCTGTTCCTGGACTTCAGCTCAGCGTTTAACACCATCATCCCACAGCATCTGGTAGGAAAATTGGAACACCTGGGCTTCAACACCCCCCTTCGCAACTGGCTGCTAGACTTCCTCACCAACAGACCTCAGTCAGTCCGGGTCGGACAGAACACCTCTGATGTCATCACCCTCAGCACAGGCTCCCTTCAGGGCTGCGTCCTGAGCCCCCTGCTGTGCACCCTGATGACACACGACTGCGTCCTCAGGTTCACCACCAATCACATCGTGAAGTCAGCAGACGACACAACGGTGGTGGGGCTCATCAGAGACAACAACGACCTGGACTACAGAGAGGAGGTGGAGCAGCTGGTGGGCTGGTGCAGAGAAAACAGCCTGATCCTGAATGAGGAGAAGATGAAGGAGATCATCGTCGACTTCAGGAAAAAACAGCCTCACCACGCTCCACTGATCATCAACAGCTCAGCTGTGGAGGTGGTCAGCACCACCAAATTCCTGGGGGTCCACATCACAGAAGACCTCACCTGGACTATGAACACTACGGCACTGGTCAAGAGGGCACAGAAGCGCTTGTACTTCCTGCGGAGGATGAGGAGAGCCCACCTGCCCCCACCCATCATGAGGACGTTCTACAGGAGCACCATAGAGAGCATTCTGACAAGCTGTCTCTCTGTGTGGTGTGGAGGCTGCACCGCCTCCGATTGGAAGAACGTGAGGAGAGTGGTGAGGACAGCAGAGAGGATCATAGGGGCTCCTCTTCCCTCCATTCAGGACATTTCATCTCAGCGCTGCATGTCCCGTGCCCGTAACATCATCAATGACCCATCACACCCCCACCATGGACTGTTCTCCCTGCTGCCCTCTGGGAAGAGGTTTGCAGCATCCGCTGCAGGTCCACCAGGTTCTGCAACAGCTTTTTCCCTGCTGTCATCAGACTGTTGAACACTAGAACTGTTGAGCTCTAAACTGAACTCTGCATCACACATTCACAGAACTGTACTTTATGACACTACGGACCTCTATCTTGCACTATCTCGCACTACCAACTTTACTGAACTTGTATAAACCCTTTAAATAGAAGTTTAATACATGGTTTAGCATTCCTCTGCACACTCTTGAATACTGTTTTGCCTACTTGCACTATTGCATAATTATCACTGCTGCACTTTATACTTATTTTTAATATATATATATATATATATATATATATAGTATATATGTATATATATATATTTTCATAGGGTATGTTACTTCTATTCAACTGCAATATCACTACTTTGTTGTAAGACGTATGCAACGGAATTTCGTTTTGTATGCACCATGTGCAGACAAGATGACAATAAAGTTTGTCTAAGTCTAAGTCTAAGTCATGTCAGGTCAGCTGTCTGGAGAGAGAGAGAAGTCAGGACCTGCGGGCGGAGCACCACCGTGCCACCGCCGCCATGACGGAACTCAAAAGCAAACTCCATGAGGAGAAGCAGAAAGAGTTAGCCATTACCAGGGAGACATTACTGCGGCAGCATGAAATGGAGCTGATGAGAGTGATCAAAATCAAAGATGGAGAGATCCAGCGACTGAATGCCTTGGTCCTCAGCCTGAGGGACGGCTCCATGGACAAGGTGATCCGCTCTATCCGTGTCTGACTATCCGCACGCCACGTCGGGCTTCGATGCGGCCGCTACCGTATTGTGTAGCTTGTCCCCAGTAAGCGTCGCGGCGCTCCGTTGCGGTCTCAACGGCCCGGTGTGGCGCAATGTCTGCTCAGGTGAGGAGGGGGGGCGCTTTGCTGGCGGAGGTGGAGGAGACGCGGCGGTGTCGGGAGACCGAGCGGTGTCGCCTCCACCAGGAGCGCGGAAGAAGCCCTGGCAGCGGCCCAGCAGGCCTGGCAGTCCCGAGCGGCCGAGCTCCGATCGGCTCATCACCAGCATCGGGAGGAGCTGAGCCGAACCAAGAGAGACTGCGAGAGGGAGATCCGCCGACTGGTAGGACTGATCAGATGCGCGGTGCGTGGCTATGTTCCCAATTTCGTTGTATACCTGCAGTGCAATGACACCTAAGGCATTCTATTCTATTCTATTTCACAAGAAGAAAATGTCCGGTTGCTCGCTTCGCTTTTGTCACAGCAAAGGTGTTCTAGTCGATTCAAGAAAAAAATTGGCCGGTTGCTCTCTTTGTTTTTGTCACAATTCTGGCAAATGAGTTTGCCCGCCTGCCTGAGCGCTCCCCGTTTGTACATCCAGACGGATGAGATCAAGCTGAAAGACAGAGCGGTTAGTGTTTTGGATGAAGCCCTGGGGCCGGCCACGTCCACCGCCTTCAGCTGCAGACTCAGGCTGCCGAGCAGCAGATCGCTGCCCTGAGGGATTCCCAAAGGGCGGGCCTAAACTACCCTGGAAGTGGGGTCAACGCCGCTACTAGCAATCCTCTTCATTGCGTAAGCCACCTCATCACACACTTGCAGTACGCATGACTTAGTTCGTTGCTGGAGGAAGGTAGCACAAAAACAGTTTTGAACTTTGAACGAGTGCTTGTGTGTGTGTGTTGCGGGGCGTTTTCAGTCTCAGGAGGATCGGGACACGCGACGGTTTCATCTGAAAATCGCTGAGCTCAGCGCAGTCATCAGGAAACTGGAGGATCGAAACGCCCTGCTTTCTGAAGAGCGCAATGAACTGGTAATTTATTGACGGCACGCTTGAAGGTTTGCGCTACGTTTGATGCGCGCCATCCAGCGAGGCACCCATTGCGCTTGCTTATTAGTTGAGCGGCGCGGCGAGTCGGTTGCCTGGTAGATGTCTTTTATTGGGAGCCAAAGCCACGATTCCGTTCAAACCGATGCAAAAGGAATGGATACGTTCTGGCCCGCGTGTTGTGCGTCTTTCACATCCCGCACTTCATGCTTGCAGCTAAAGCGACTGAGAGAAACAGAAAGCCAGTTTCTGCCACTCCTGTACAAAAACAAACGCCTGAGCAGGAAGAATGAAGAACTCTCGCTGGTGCTGTGTCGCCTTGAAAACAAAGTGCGCTTTGTCACCCAGGAGAACGAGGAGATGGCAAGCTTGGTAAGTCGACGCGGACAACGGCGGCGTGCCAACAGAGTCCACTGCATTTGTGTTCCACAGAGAAGGCCTAGTTCGCTCAATGACCTGGACCGCGGTTGCGGCCAGCAGGACGGTGAAATGGAGTTCCTTCAAGTTGTGGAGCAGCGGCACATCATCGACGACTTGTCCAAGGTCTTCAGGCAGGCGACTCGGTGCACGTACGGCAGCGCCGCGCTCGCTCGCTGTCGCCAGGAAACCTTTTCTGTCCAAAGCTTGGCCGGCGGCCGCCATCCAAAAAATTGGCCCCTTAAATTCCGACCTTTCAAGCAGGAGCATTGTGCGCACGCGTTTGAACACGCTTTAGACTTGTTTTGCCGTTTTCAGCAGCTCAAAGCTCCCGTTTTGTCAGCGCCTTTGCCACTCGCTGTGCGCTGAAAACGACGGACTTGCCCGGCTGCTCAGCCCGTCAACCATGAGCCGCGAGCGCGACGTCATTGTCCGTAGGCAGCTAGTGGCAAAATGCACCCTGTTAGAGTTGCGCTCGCTCCAACTTATTTTGCAAGAACCACACGGGAGACAAGTAAGTTCTTTTGGACACCTGCAGGTGGAGAGTCCATCCGTTGTACGAATGAAGTCTGACTCTCGGCTCCTGCACGAGCATTTTAATTAAGAGAAACAGGGTGGGTGTAAGAGTGGATTGAATAGAGGAAGCCCTTGACCTCTAGTCAAAACATAGCAAGGGGTGTTTTACGACTTTGTGTAGGAAGGGATAAGCGATAGGGATAAATAAGGGATAAATAATATTATTTATTACAGGTCGCAGTCAAAGTCAAAGCAACACAATGATACGATAAAGATAATCTGGAAAACCCTGACACACCCTGTAGTTGTCACTTTTGGAAAAGACGAGCGTCCCTCCAATCATCGCCGGTGACGTGTTTTTCAGGCTCTGGAGACAGGAGCTCATGTCAGAAATGTCATTGTGAGTCGCGTTTGTTTCTGCGCCGGAGCCGTTCGTTCCCTTTGCATCCAAAGAATCTCAAAGGCGGATTATTTGTGTCGACAGGAGAGAGATTTGATGCTACGATACCGACGTCGAGAATCTCTGAGGAGGAACAAAGCGTGAGGTCCTGCAAGGTGAGTCTGTTTGTTTGCGGCTGCTTGGTGTTGCGCAAGATGAAATGGCCTTTTTCTCGCTATCGTTCCTCTCGTCGATTCATCGTGAGGTGTCGCTTCAGTTTGTTCAGAGAGATGTTTGCTTCCGCGCCCGCAGGTCATCGAAACATTTTACGGCTACGACGAAGACGTGTTGGTGGACTCGGACGGATCGTCCTTGTCTTTTCACACCGACAGAACCCCCGACACGGAACCCGAAGAGGTAGCCCGCCATTTCTGCCAGCGTATTGGCACCAAACATTCCTCTTCAGCCTGGAATCGGACTCGTCTTTGCGTCGCGGGTGCTTTGTCGCCGGTCTGACTGATTCTGGTACTAGTGCTGTGTTGCATTGGTGTGTGCATGAAGAGGCGGAGCTTCGCTACCGCCAGCTGACGCAAGAATATCAAGCGCTGCAACGAGCCTACGCTCTGCTAGCCCAGACCAGCGAAAGGGGACTACGACGCCGAGAAGGAGATCAAGGTGGCGCCCCTTCCCGCAACCCCCGGCCGGGTCGCAGCCTCCCCGTTCTCACCCAGCCTCGGGTGTTCTCTGGTCTGAAAGGAGGAGGAGGAGCCTCCCTCCTCCTCCTTTCAGACCAGAGAAAAGCTGATGGTAGAAATGGGTCACTATCAAAGCAGAGTAGCAGATCTGGAGTCAGCGCTGAAGCAACAAGGACAGGTAAGCTCATCAATGAGCACACCTTTTTCTCAGACAAAATAGCTACATTCTTCAGTCACTCATCCGTCTGGCATTACTGGACCAACCCCCCCCCCCCCCCCGAACGTGGCTGGGAAAATGCGGAGAAAAGCAAATGTCATTTTCCAGTCAACCAAAGAATTTGTGGATGAAAATGACACAACATTCCAAAGCTGTCCACGCGTTTGTCTCTTCTAGAATGTCAAGTGGGTGGAGGAGAAGCAGCTGCTGCGTCAGAGCAATCAGCAGTTGGCCGAAAAGGTGACGGAAAGAAAGGCGCTGGGCGGAGTCGCTTGGCGTCACACCTGTCGGGAAGCCCCGCAGATGAGGTCTGACTGTCTTTTCAGGTCAGGCGGATGGAGGCGGAAGAAGCGCGTCTGAAAGAGCACATCCAGGATATCCGAGACCAAAACGAACTGCTTGAGTTCCGCATCCTGGAGCTGGAGGTGGGAAGACTCGCACAAGCGTGTTGAGGCCAGAGATGTGACGGACGGACGGACGGACGGACGGACGGATGCATGCCTCTGCCTTTCAGGAGAGGGAGTGGCGCTCCCCCGTCTTGAAGTTTCTGCAAGTCCGTTTCCCAGACGGCCTCAGCCCTTTGCAGATCTACTGCGAGGCCGAGGGCGTGAGCGTACGTAAGGCGTCCCTCGCAACCCTAACCTTAACCCGAGGTCCCAGAACACCTTACATTGCTCCTTGCGCCTTTCCCCCGGACATCGTCATCAGTGATCTGATGAAGAAGCTGGACATCCTGGGCTATAACGCCGTAAGTGTATGTCGAACTCCTTATGTTCGCACTCCACGAGACTCGGCGGCTCAAATGTGACTTTTGGAAGGCTTTGCGCTGAAAGAAGCTTGTTGACGCTGTGCCTTTGGGCTCTTGCAGAATCTCACCAACGAGGAGCAGGTGGTCGTGATTCACGCCAGGACCCTTCTCACCCTAGCCGAGAAGGTAACGCGCACGTCCACGCACGCTCTCGCATTCTGCTTATGTGACAGCAGCCTTTCCTCAGTGGTTAGAATACATCAAAGTGACCAAGTCAGCACTTCAACAGAAGATGTTGGACATTGAAAGTGAGAAGGTAGACAGACACGCGACATCAGCCAAGGGGAACTCCGGCAATGTGCCCCAACAATTCTGACCTTGAGCTGTGCTAGGATATGTTCTGCAAGCAGAAGGGCTACCTGGATGAAGAGTTGGACTTCAGGAAGTGTTCCATGGACCAGGCTCATAAGGTAAGCCGCCCTCAAATCTCCCGCCGGACCACTGATGGACGAGGATTGCGGCCCAGAGGATCCTGGAGCTGGAGGCCATGTTGTACGAGGCGCTACCGCAGCGGGACTGCCCCGCCACGGACGGCGAAAAAGCCAGCCACGCTGGCGTGAATGACGTGCTGACGGCGGATCAGAGAGAAGAGCTTAGGAGCGCCGTGGACCAATGGAAGCGAGCCCTGATGTGCGAGTTGAGGGAGCGCGACGCTTGCATCCTCCAAGAGAGAATGGATCTGCTGCACAGCGCGCAACAGGTAAGGGCCCAAAGCCAGCCCGGCACTTACTTGCACGCTTACTGGCTTTTGAATGCCACTTTCCATTTGTCCGTCCTAGAGGAACAAAGAGCTGAAAGAATTCATCGAAGCTCAGAAGAGACAAATCAAACAATTGGAGGAGAAGTTTCTGTTTCTCTTTCTATTCTTCTCCTTGGCCTTCATTCTGTGGCCCTAACACCAGCTGGTGAGTGAGCTCCAGCGGCACCGCACTCGACACCTCCGATACACTGCCAGCCGGTCTCAGACGTTGGCAGACGCTCCGATGCCAACGTATACCCCCCGCCACGGTGACAGAGGCACCGCGTCACACCGGCGCTCATCCAATCAGAAGGCAGGAAAAGCAAATTCACATGCAGGGCACTTTTGAACCAGAAGAGAGCGCCACAAAAAACGGTTGTTGCCCCAAACGCGCACTAAAAAGGGTCAGAATAACAAGAGTCCCACTGGCCAGCCGGGGCCACCCGTCCAGCTGTTTCTTCAGGGGTGAAAAAAATTGGAGTCACCGGTGAGTACATTTTGCATTTAGCTCTGCTTTTCTGCTTCTGTCTTCAAGTGTGTGGCATCCTGCGATCAAAGAGTCAGCCAACCCCAAAGCGGTTGACCTCAACGTCCCACCACCATGCCTACCAGAGCAGGTGACGTGATGCTTTGGACATCCTTCCGTCTCAGATGCCCAAAAGTACTCTTTGCCACATCTGCGGCAATACGGTGTCTTTTCAAAGGTGCAAATAAATCCAGCGTGGGCGGAACACGCACGTCTTCGGTTTTTCCCGCTTTGTTTGTGTGACAGCTGTTGTGAAAATTTCATACAAATAAAGTTGTATAGTACAGGTTTGGCCAAGCCGCAACTCCCGAACCGCATGCGGCTCTTTTATGTTCATATCAACATTTGTGTGTGTGTGTGTGTGTGTGTGGGTGGGGGGGGGGGTTGTGCGTGTTGGCTTCACTTGAGTTCAATTTGGTATTTTGGTCAAAAGCGCATGTGGTGAAATTCCACAAAGTAGGATGGGCAAACACATTTCTTTAAACTATGAGTGTCAATTGGGCTCTCGAAATGGCAGGGAAAAGATGCACAGCAAAACGAAAATACGTAGATGAACACAGGACGTTTTAATCAGAGTGGGAAAGTTTCTATTTTTTGTTGAACGTGATGGCAAACCATTCTGCCTGATATGTCAGACCTCAGCGCATTTCAAAGATTCAAATCTTCAGCGCCATGCACTTCAGCTCACTCCATGCTAACATTGATCAGGCGTCGAACCCGCATCATCATGCTTAAGAGGTGGCCATGCTAACCAGTGCGCCATTATGTCAACGCATAATAACTAAGTCTACTGGTCAAAACAGCGGTTACTATATGACGTCGCTACGTCGTGGTCACGTGACGCAGACAAGACGTCAATGGACGTGGGCAGAGTTAACTTGTTTAAAAGGGAGTAGGCAGAAGAAATATTTAATTTATTTAAATCTATTTTGAGTGCACACCATTATGCCAATGCATAACAACTGTAAATCTACTAAACAAAACAGCGGTTGCTATATGACATCTGCCACGTCGTGCTCACGTGACATACGTGACGTCGATGGGCGTAACTTTCGCCGGAATTCAAATCCGCGGGGAGAGTTAACTTGTTTAAAAGAGAGTGGGCAGAAGAATTATTTAATTTATTTAAATCTATTTGGTGTGTGCGCCATTATGTCAATGCATAACAACTGTAAGTCTACTAAACAAAACAGCGGTTGCTATTTGACGTCTGCCACGTCGTGGTCACGTGACGCGGACGTGACGTCGACGCCTACTTTACATCCCACCGATCACAGGACTCCTCGGCTGCATAACCGTGCCCCCTTCCCAACCAATCGGATTTGCTATACGCGAAAACGACGCCAATGGAAAGAGCTTCCGCCCAAATTTAAATCCGTGGGCGTGGCTCGCAGCAGGAAGTAGGAAAATGGCGGCGATGTTGACAAAGACACAGCGGATGGTAACATACGACTAACAAGAGAAATATTTTTATTTTCTGCTTGCAACTGGACCGTCCAGAGCGTACACGGTAAGTACAACTCATCGTTTTTAAAAAGAAGTACTTTTGTTGCCCTGAAAAGCGAGTGAGCGTGGCGTTTGTGGGGGACGTCGAATTTCGACGATTCTTTCTGGTCAACGGTTGTAAATGATTGTGTTGATTAAAAAAGAAAACTTGATGTAACTCTACTTTTAACTGCCGTTTCAGATAGATTTGGAATTGCATCACATCCAATTTTGCCTAGAGCGTACACGGTAAGTAACACTCGTTGTGTTTAAGGAGATTTACGTTTGTAATAGCAGAAGTGTAGCCGCGTTGCGTTGTACGTGTGAATGTTGGTCCGGGCGAAATGTTAATGTTTAATTTCATTCCTTTAGGTTCCACGGTGTTTGTTGGCTGCAAGTTTTCCACTGCAAGAAGAGGCTCATATCATTGACCAGGAGCGAGCTACAATGGTGAGTAGCCATAACATTTATGTTAAACACTTCCTATTTCATGTCTAACAGTACTTGATTTAACAAATAACCATAAATAAATACAGTGTGGGCACTGAAGTTAACATATGTGATTATACTGCCTAATCTGTCACCGAGTAGATTGTTGCAAAGTAATATAAGATCCAAAGTTGTAATTCAGAATAGTTTTCAAAAGAAGGCCATTAGAATTATATACAAGTCTGATTACCCTGAACAAGCTATTAATTAAATCACAAATTCTTCAATTCAAAGATTTGGTAGATTATCAGACAAATAATGTCTAACAGTAATTGATTTAACACATCACGATAAGTAGATTGAGTGTGGGCACTCTCAAGTTAACATATGTGATTATACTGCCTAATCTGTTACAGAGTATGTTGTTGCCAAGTAATGTAGAATAGATCCAAAGTAGTAATCCAGAATAGTTTTGAAGAGGCCATTAGAATGATAAACAAATCTGATTACCTTGAACATAATAACAAGCTAAGTGTTTAATATGTCCTATGAAGTCAAAATTGGGCACCATCATGTGGTGAAATTTGGAATTGCATCACATCCAATTTTGCCTGGGAACAAACAGATTACATAAATCTTAGTTTTGAATAAGCCACTCCTTCTCAAACAAGTAAACTCTGCCCATTTTGCGCAGTAGATGTTCTGTTAATATCTAGTATTTATACAAAGTCATAATTTAAATTGCTTTCAACCTTCATTCATCGGTTCAACCAACATTACTCGCTCTTATTACCAACTTGTATTGATTTAACTAAGCGTTTAATACTTCCTATCAGGTCTCAAATCGAGATTTGGCAAAATACAATTTCAGCAAATCCAATTTTGCCAGGGAACAAAAATAGATTAAATAAACTAAATAAGTCCTCTTCCCATTAAATAAATCAGAAAAGTCTGTCTTGTAACCAGTCCTCTTCAAACAAGTAAAGTCTGCCCATTTTGTGCCGTAGATTTTGTGTCTATGCCTAGTATTTAAACAAAATCATAATTTAAACGACTTCTTTCCTTCATTCACTTTGGAAATTTGGAATTGCAGCAAATCGAATTTTGGCAGGGAACAAAAATAGATCAATTAAACTAAATAAGTCTTCTTCCCATTAAATAAATTAAAAAAGTCTGTCTTGTAACCAGTCCTTTTCAAACAAGTAAAGTCTGCCCATTTTGTGCCGTCGATTTTGTGTTAATGCCTAGTATTTATACAAAATCATAATTTAAAGGACTTCATTCCTTCATTCACTTTGGAAATTTGGAATTGCAGCACATCAAATTTTGCCTGGGAAGAAAAGTAGATTAAATAAATTTAATAAGTCTTACTACTTCCCATTAAATAAATTAAATACGTCTTACTTGTTCCCACTCCTTTTCAAAACAGTAGTTTAAAACGAGGGCCCTTCACTCAATCTTTAACCTCAACCCCGCACGTTGTGTTGTATCTGTGAATGTTGGTTGTGGCCAAATGATAGTTTTCTTTCATTCGTTTAGGTTCCAAGAAAACTTGATGTAACTCTACTTTTAACTGCCGTTTCAGATAAGCGGGTATTACGTCGCAGTCAAATGCCGCGGATATGACGTAATTGCCCGAACCTCCGCCAAAATTCAAATCTGTTGGCGCGATGGCCGTGAGCCACTGAGCAGCGACGATTATCAACAGAAATATCTTTATTTTCTGCTTGCAACTGGACCGTCTAGAGCGTACACGGTAAGTAACACTCATTGTGTTTAAGGAGATTTACGTTTGTAATAGCAGAAGTGTAGCCGCGTTGCGTTGTACGTGTGAAAATTGGTCGAGGCGAAATGTTAATGTTTAATTTCATTCCTTTAGGTTCCACGGTGTTTGTTGGCTGCAAGTTTTCCACTGCAAGAAGAGGCTCGTATCATTGACCAGGAGCGAGCTACAATGGTGAGTAGCCATAACATTTATGTTAAACACTTCCTATTTCATGTCTAACAGTACTTGATTTAACAAATAACCATAAATAAATACAGTGTGGGCACTGAAGTTAACATATGTGATTATACTGCCTAATCTGTCACGGAGTAGATTGTTGCAAAGTAATATAAGATCCAAAGTTGTAATTCAGAATAGTTTTCAAAAGAAGGCCATTAGAATTATATACAAGTCTGATTACCCTGAACAAGCTATTAATTAAATCACAAATTCTTCAATTCAAAGATTTGGTAGATTATCAGACAAATAATGTCTAACAGTAATTGATTTAACACATCACGATAAGTAGATTGAGTGTGGGCACTCTCAAGTTAACATATGTGATTATACTGCCTAATCTGTTACAGAGTATGTTGTTGCCAAGTAATGTAGAATAGATCCAAAGTAGTAATCCAGAATAGTTTTGAAGAGGCCATTAGAATGATAAACAAATCTGATTACCTTGAACATAATAACAAGCTAAGTGTTTAATATGTCCTATGAAGTCAAAATTGGGCACCATCATGTGGTGAAATTTGGAATTGCATCACATCCAATTTTGCCTGGGAACAAACAGATTACATAAATCTTAGTTTTGAATAAGCCACTCCTTCTCAAACAAGTAAACTCTGCCCATTTTGCGCAGTAGATGTTCTGTTAATATCTAGTATTTATACAAAGTCATAATTTAAATTGCTTTCAACCTTCATTCATCGGTTCAACCAACATTACTCGCTCTTATTACCAACTTGTATTGATTTAACTAAGCGTTTAATACTTCCTATCAGGTCTCAAATCGAGATTTGGCAAAATACAATTTCAGCAAATCCAATTTTGCCAGGGAACAAAAATAGATTAAATAAACTAAATAAGTCCTCTTCCCATTAAATAAATCAGAAAAGTCTGTCTTGTAACCAGTCCTCTTCAAACAAGTAAAGTCTGCCCATTTTGTGCCGTAGATTTTGTGTCTATGCCTAGTATTTAAACAAAATCATAATTTAAACGACTTCTTTCCTTCATTCACTTTGGAAATTTGGAATTGCAGCAAATCGAATTTTGGCAGGGAACAAAAATAGATCAATTAAACTAAATAAGTCTTCTTCCCATTAAATAAATTAAAAAAGTCTGTCTTGTAACCAGTCCTTTTCAAACAAGTAAAGTCTGCCCATTTTGTGCCGTCGATTTTGTGTTAATGCCTAGTATTTATACAAAATCATAATTTAAAGGACTTCATTCCTTCATTCACTTTGGAAATTTGGAATTGCAGCACATCAAATTTTGCCTGGGAAGAAAAGTAGATTAAATAAATTTAATAAGTCTTACTACTTCCCATTAAATAAATTAAATACGTCTTACTTGTTCCCACTCCTTTTCAAAACAGTAGTTTAAAACGAGGGCCCTTCACTCAATCTTTAACCCCAACCCCGCACGTTGTGTTGTATCTGTGAATGTTGGTTGTGGCCAAATGATAGTTTTCTTTCATTCGTTTAGGTTCCAAGAAAACTTGATGTAACTCTACTTTTAACTGCCGTTTCAGATAAGCGGGTATTACGTCGCAGTCATGTGCCGTGGATATGACGTAATTGCCCGAACCTCCGCCAAAATTCAAATCTGTTGGCGCGATGGCCGTGAGCCACTGAGCAGCGACGATTATCAACAGAAATATCTTTATTTTCTGCTTGCAACTGGACCGTCTAGAGCGTACACGGTAAGTAACACTCATTGTGTTTAAGGAGATTTACGTTTGTAATAGCAGAAGTGTAGCCGCGTTGCGTTGTACGTGTGAAAATTGGTCGAGGCGAAATGTTAATGTTTAATTTCATTCCTTTAGGTTCCACGGTGTTTGTTGGCTGCAAGTTTTCCACTGCAAGAAGAGGCTCGTATCATTGACCAGGAGCGAGCTACAATGGTGAGTAGCCATAACATTTATGTTAAACACTTCCTATTTCATGTCTAACAGTACTTGATTTAACAAATAACCATAAATAAATACAGTGTGGGCACTGAAGTTAACATATGTGATTATACTGCCTAATCTGTCACGGAGTAGATTGTTGCAAAGTAATATAAGATCCAAAGTTGTAATTCAGAATAGTTTTCAAAAGAAGGCCATTAGAATTATATACAAGTCTGATTACCCTTAACATAATAACAAGCTATTAATTAAATCACAAATTCTTCAATTCAAAGATTTGGTAGATTATCAGACAAATAATGTCTAACAGTAATTGATTTAACACATCACGATAAGTAGATTGAGTGTGGGCACTCTCAAGTTAACAGATATGATTATACTGCCTAATCTGTTACAGAGTATGTTGTTGCCAAGTAATGTAGAATAGATCCAAAGTAGTAATCCAGAATAGTTTTGAAGAGGCCATTAGAATAATAAACAAATCTGATTACCTTGAACATAATAACAAGCTAAGTGTTTAATATGTCCTATGAAGTCAAAATTGGGCACCATCATGTGGTGAAATTTGGAATTGCATCACATCCAATTTTGCCTGGGAACAAACAGATTAAATAAATCTTAGTTTTGAATAAGCCACTCCTTCTCAAACAAGTAAACTCTGCCCATTTCGCGCAGTAGATGTTCTGTTAATATCTAGTATTTATACAAAGTCATAATTTAAATTGCTTTCAACCTTCATTCATCGGTTCAACCAACATTACTCGCTCTTATTACCAACTTGTATTGATTTAACTAAGCGTTTAATACTTCCTATCAGGTCTCAAGGCAAGATTTGGCAAAATACAATTTCAGCAAATCCAATTTTGCCAGGGAACAAAAATAGATTAAATAAACTAAATAAGTCTTCTTCCCATTAAATAAATTAGAAAAGTCTGTCTTGTAACCAGTCCTCTTCAAACAAGTAAAGTCTGCCCATTTTGTGCCGTAGATTTTGTGTCTATGCCTAGTATTTAAACAAAATCATAATTTAAACGACTTCTTTCCTTCATTCACTTTGGAAATTTGGAATTGCAGCAAATCGAATTTTGCCAGGGAACAAAAATAGATCAATTAAACTAAATAAGTCTTCTTCCCATTAAATAAATTAAAAAAGTCTGTCTTGTAACCAGTCCTTTTCAAACAAGTAAAGTCTGCCCATTTTGTGCCGTCGATTTTGTGTTAATGCCTAGTATTTATACAAAATCATAATTTAAAGGACTTCATTCCTTCATTCACTTTGGAAATTTGGAATTGCAGCACATCAAATTTTGCCTGGGAAGAAAAGTAGATTAAATAAATTTAATAAGTCTTACTACTTCCCATTAAATAAATTAAATACGTCTTACTTGTTCCCACTCCTTTACAAAAAAGTAGTTTAAAACGAGGTCCCTTCACTCAACCTTTAACCCTATTTATTCACCTTCTAGGCTAAGTGTTAAAGGCTAAGTGTTAAAGGCTAAGTGTTAAAGGCTAAGTGTTAGAGGCTAAGTGCCAGAGGCTAGGCGCCAGAGGCGAGTTTTTGTGGGCTGAAGTTTTAGTGGGGTTAGTGTGAATACAATCCAAAAGAATACAACAGAATACAATACAATAGAATATAATACATAGATTAAATTCAATAGCTCTTACTACTTCCCATTAAATAAATTAAATACGTCTTACTTGTTCCCAATCCTTTTCAAAAAAGTAGTTTAAAACGAGGGCCCTTCACTCAACCTTTAACCTCAACCCCGCACGTCACATTGTGTTGTATCTGTGAATGTTGGTTGTGGCTAAATGATAGTTTTCTTTCATTCGTTTAGGTTCCACGGTGTTTGTTGGCTATGTTTTCCACTGTCAGAAGGATGAAAATACAAAGTACAACGCTTGGACGTGGGCGAAGACGTCACCGGTGAGTCCTTCCTTCCTATTTATTTACCTTCTAGATGCTAGAGGCTAAGTGTTAGAGGCTAAGTGTTAGAGGCTAAGTGTTAAACACAATACGAACAACACAACGATACTGCACTGAACAACACGATACCGCACTGAGAAACACGATACCGCACTGAACAACACGATACCGCACTGAACAACACCATGCCGCACTGAACACCATGCCACACTGAACAACACCATCCCGCACTGAACAACACCATGCCGCACTAAACAACACCATGCCGCACTGAACAACACCATGCCTCACTGAACGACACCATGCCGCACTGAAAGACACCATGCCGCACTGAACGACACCATGCCGCACTGAAAGACACCATCCCGCACTGAACACCATGCCGCACTGAACAACACCATCCTGCACTGAACAACACCATCCCGCACTGAACAACACCATGCCGCACTGAACAACATTATGCCGCACTGAACATTATGCCGCACTGAACAACACCATGCCGCACTGAACAACACCATGCCGCACTGAACAACATTATGCCGCACTGAACAACACCATGCCGCACTGAACAACACCATGCCGCACTGAACAACACCATGCCGCACTGAACAACATTATGCCGCACTGAACAACACCATGCCGCACTGAACAACACCATCCTGCACTGAACAACACCATTCCGCATTGAACACCATGCCGCACTGAACAACACCATCCCGCACTGAACAACACCATCCCGCACTGAACAACACCATGCCGCACTGAACAACATTATGCCGCACTGAACAACATTATGCCGCACTGAACAACACCATGCCGCACTGAACAACACCATGCCGCACTGAACAACACCATGCCGCACTGAACAACATTATAACGCACTGAACAACACCATCCCGCACTGAACAACACCATGCCGCACTAAACAACATTATGCCGCACTGAACAACATTATGCCGAAATGAACAACACCATGCCGCACTGAACAACACCATGCCGCACTGAACAACACCATCCTGCACTGAACAACACCATCCCGCACTGAACAACACCATGCCGCACTGAACAACACCATGCCGCACTGAACAACACCATGCCGCAATGAACAACACCATCCCGCACTGAACAACATTATGCCGCACTGAACAACATTATGCCGCACTGAACAACATTATGCCGCACTGAACAACACCATGCCGCACTGAACAACACCATCCTGCACTGAACAACACCATCCCGCACTGAACAACACCATGCCGCACTGAACAACATTATGGCGCACTGAACAACATTATGCCGCACTGAACAACACCATGCCGCACTGAACAACACCATGCCGCACTGAACAACACCATGCCGCAATGAACAACACCATCCCGCACTGAACAACACCATGCCGCACTGAGCAACACCATGCCGCACTGAACAACACCATCCTGCACTGAACAACACCATGCCGCACTGAACAACACCATTCCGCACTGAACAACACCATGCCGCACTGAACAACATTACGCTGCACTGAACAACACCATGCCGCACTGAACAACACCATGCCGCACTGAACAACACCATGCCGCATTGAACAACACCATGCCGCATTGAACAACACCATGCCGCACTGAACAACACCATCCTGCACTGAACAACACCATGCCGCATTGAACAACACCATGCCGCACTGAACAACACCATCCTGCACTGAACAACACCATCCCGCACTGAACAACACCATCCCGCATTGAACAACACCATCCTGCACTGAACAACACCATGCCGCACTGAACAACACCATGCCGCACTGAACAACACCATTCCGCACTGAACAACACCATGCCGCACTGAACAACACCATCCTGCACTGAACAACACCATCCCGCACTGAACAACACCATGCCGCATTGAACAACACCATCCTGCACTGAACAACACCATCCTGCACTGAACAACACCATGCCGCACTGAACAACACCATGCCGCACTGAACAACACCATGCCGCACTGAACAACACCATGCCGCACTGAACAACATTATGCCGCACTGAACAACATTATGTCGCACTGAACAACACCATGCCGCACTGAACAACACCATGCCGCACTGAACAACATTATGCCGCACTGAAAAACACCATGCCGCACTGAACAACACCATCCCGCACTGAACAACACCATGCCGCATTGAACAACACCATGCCGCACTGAACAACACCATGCTGCACTGAACAACATTATGCTGCACTGAACAACACGATCCTGCATTGAACAACACCATGCCGCACTGAACAACACCATCCTGCACTGAACAACACCATCCTGCACTGAACAACACCACCCCGCACTGAACAACACGATCCCGCATTGAACACCATCCCGCACTGAACAACACCATGCCGCACTGAACAACACCATTCCGCACTGAACAACACCATGCCGCACTGAACAACACCATGCTGCACTGAACAACACCATGCCGCACTGAACAACACCATGCCGCACTGAACAACATTATGCCGCACTGAACAACACCATGCCGCACTGAACAACACCATTCCGCACTGAACAACACCATGCCGCACTGAACAACACCATGCTGCACTGAACAACACCATGCCGCACTGAACAACACCATGCCGCACTAAACAACACCATGCCGCACTGAACAACATTTTGGCGCACTGGACAACATTATGCCGCACTGAACAACACCATGCCGCACTGAACAACACCATGCCGCACTGAACAACACCATGCCGCACTGAACAACACCATGCCGCACTGAACAACATTATGCCGCACTGATCAACACCATGCCGCACTGAACAACACCATGCCGCACTGAACAACACGATCCCGCATTGAACAACACCATCCTGCACTGAACAACACCATGCCGCACTGAACAACACCATGCCGCACTGAACAACACCATTCCGCACTGAACAACACCATGCCGCACTGAACGACACCATCCTGCACTGAACAACACCATCCCGCACTGAACAACACCATGCCGCATTAAACAACACCATGCCGCACTGAACAACACCATCCTGCACTGAACAACACCATGCCGCACTGAACAACACCATGCCGCACTGAACAACACCATGCCGCACTGAACAACATTATGCCGCACTGAACAACATTATGCCGCACTAAACAACATTATGTCGCACTGAACAACACCATGCCGCACTGAACAACACCATGCTGCACTGAACAACATTATGCCGCACTGAACAACACGATCCCGCATTGAACAACACCATCCCGCAGTGAACAACACCATGCCGCATTGAACAACACCATGCCGCACTGAACAACACCATGCTGCACTGAACAACATTATGCTGCACTGAACAACACGATCCTGCATTGAACAACACCATGCCGCACTGAACAACACCATCCTGCACTGAACAACACCATGCCGCACTGAACAACACCATGCCGCACTGAACAACATTATGCCGCACTGAAAAACACCATGCCGCACTGAACAACACCATCCCGCACTGAACAACACCATGCCGCATTGAACAACACCATGCCGCACTGAACAACACCATGCTGCACTGAACAACATTATGCTGCACTGAACAACACGATCCTGCATTGAACAACACCATGCCGCACTGAACAACACCATCCTGCACTGAACAACACCATCCTGCACTGAACAACACCACCCCGCACTGAACAACACGATCCCGCATTGAACAACACCATCCCGCACTGAACAACACCATGCCGCACTGAACAACACCATTCCGCACTGAACAACACCATGCCGCACTGAACAACACCATGCCGCACTGAACAACACCATGCCGCACTGAACAACACCATGCCGCACTGAACAACATTATGCCGCACTGAACAACACCATGCCGCACTGAACAACACCATCCCGCACTGAACAACACCATGCCGCATTGAACAACACCATGCCGCACTGAACAACACCATCCTGCACTGAACAACACCATCCCGCACTAAACAACACCATGCCGCACTGAACAACATTATGGCGCACTGGACAACATTATGCCGCACTGAACAACACCATGCCGCACTGAACAACACCATGCCGCACTGAACAACACCATGCCGCACTGAACAACACCATGCCGCACTGAACAACATTATGCCGCACTGAACAACACCATGCCGCACTGAACAACACCATGCCGCACTGAACAACACGATCCCGCATTGAACAACACCATCCTGCACTGAACAACACCATGCCGCACTGAACAACACCATGCCGCACTGAACAACACCATTCCGCACTGAACAACACCATGCCGCACTGAACAACACCATCCTGCACTGAACAACACCATCCCGCACTGAACAACACCATGCCGCATTGAACAACACCATGCCGCACTGAACAACACCATCCCGCACTGAACAACACCATGCCGCATTGAACAACACCATGCCGCACTGAACAACACCATCCTGCACTGAACAACACCATCCCGCACTGAACAACACCATGCCGCACTGAACAACATTATGGCGCACTGAACAACATTATGCCGCACTGAACAACACCATGCCGCACTGAACAACACCATGCCGCACTGAACAACACCATGCCGCACTGAACAACATTATGCCGCACTGAACAACATTATGCCGCACTGAACAACACCATGCCGCACTGAACAACACCATGCCGCACTGAACAACACCATGCCGCACTGAACAACACGACGTCGCACTGAACAACACGACGCCGCACAGAACAACACGACGCCGCACAGAATAACACAATACCGCACAGAACAACACAATACCGCACAAACAGTTTTAGATAATATTACGTCGCAGTCATGTGACGGGGACATGACGTCAATAGGCGGAACTCACGGCAAAATTATAATCCGTGGGCGTGGCTTGCAACAGGAAGTAGGAAAGCGGCAGTTCTGGCAAACAAGACACAGCTGTTAGTAACACGATGACTAACAAGGCAAATATTTTTGTTTTCAGCTTGCAACTTGACCGTCTAGAGCGTACAAGGTAATTACAACTGTTTTTTTTTAGCCCTGAAAAGCGAGGGAGTGTGGCGTTTGGGAGGAATGTCGAACTCGGCGTCTGCTTCCAGCCACAGACGCCAAATTTCGACGATTATTTCGACTGGTCAACGGTTGTAAATTATTGCGTTGACTAAAAACTTTATTTAACTCTACTCTTAACTTTGCCGTTTCAGATATGCGGGTATTACACCGCGGAAATGACGTCAATAGGCTGAACTCTCGCCAAAATTCAAATCTGTGGGCGCAATGGCCTTGAGCGAGACACCGGATACAAACACGACGATTATCAACAGAAATATCTTTATTTTCCGCTTGCAAGTGGACCGTCTAGAGCGTACACGGTAAGTACAACTCATTGTGTTTAAAAAGATTTACGTTTGTGTAGTTTGCGTTGCGTTGTATCTGTGAATGTTGGTTGAGGCTAAATGTTAATGTTTAATTTCATTCCTTTAGGTTCCACGGTGTTTGTTGGCTGTATGTTTTCCACTGCAAGAAGAGGCTCGTATCATTGACCAGCAGGAGCTACAATGGTGAGTACCCCTTTCGTCTTCCATTTATGTTAAACACTTCCTATTTCATGTCTAACAGTACTCGATTTAACAAATAACCATAAATAAATACAGTGTGGGCAGTCACGTTAACATATGTGATTATCCTGCCTAATATGTTTATCACAAATATGTCACTAATCACTAATATGTTTATTTGTTTATCACAACACCTTTGGACCTTCAGCAATCGATTATTTACCTTCATCTACATAGAGACAGAACGATGGTGTCTTAAACATCTCATTCATTTCACCAAATAACTTCACGCAGGTGGATAACGGCCGTCTCGGTCACGCTATGTTGCGTGATGCAGTTTTGAAGAACCAAATGCATTTATTCAATGACTAAGTCAAGCTAGTTCTATGTTTATGATGTTGTAAGTTACGGTACCGATTGAAGTTGAGTTCGAAGCCAGTGGAAAACAGCGCTGCGTTTGTGCTCTCCAGGTACAAATGTTGTGATCTCTGACTGACGACCGGGCGAGACTCGAGTAAGAGATGTCCAAACGAGCTCCGGCAGGGCGGGCCAAGGCGGAGCGAACGGACGCCCTTCAGGCCGCCAATGACGAGCTGAGAACCAAACTGATGGACGTCCAGTTAGAACTTCAGCAGGAGAAGAACAAGGTGAAAACCTCAACAGACAGACACTGCCTGCCTCCCTGCCTGCCTCCCTGCCTGCCTCCCTGCCTGCCTCCCTGCCTGCCTCCCTCCCTCCCAGTTTTCCCGATGTAGATTAGACATGCGTGTGCCATGACTGTGTCAGCCTACATCAACAAATGCACCGAGGACGTCAGCACCACTAAGAATATCATCACCCGGGGCAACCAACGACCCTGGATGACTGAGGAGGTACGTCAAACGCTACGAGCGCGGAACTCTGCCTTCAAGTCTGGCGACAAGGAGACACTGAGGACAGCGAGAGCCAACTTGAACCGTGCCATCAGGATAGCGAAGCGAGACCGCAGTCGAAAATTTCAGGATCGTTTCCACGACGTCAAAAACATCAGGAGTATGTGGCAAGGCATACGGGCGATTACAGACTACAACTCACCCTCCCCCCCCCCGGTGGGTGTAGTTGATGCTGACTTTCTAAATGGTCTAAATAACTTCTTTGGGAGGTTGGAGGCACTAAACGGCACTCCAGCAGTTAAAACTGTCCCCCATCAGGAAGAGGAGGTACTCTGCCTTGACTCCGCCGATGTGTTGAAGACCCTGAGAAGAGTCAACCCCTGTAAGGCCCCTGGCCCCGACAACATTCCTGGGCGTGTGTTCAGGGAATGTGCAAGTCATCTGGCTGGGGTCATCACAGACATTTTTAACACCTCGCTGGGCCAAGCCACAGTGCCGGCGTGCTTTAAGACTGCCTCCATCATTCCGGTGCCGAAGAAACCTCAAATCACCTCATTTAATGATTACCGGCCTGTTGCACTGACTCCGGTTATGATGAAGTGCTTCGAAAGGCTGCTTAAAGGTCACATCGTTTCCAGACTCCCCCTATTATTTGACCCGTTCCAGTTTGCAAAACCGCTCCACTCAGGACGCCATCTCCTCCGTTCTTCACCTGAGCCTGGCTCACCTGGAGGAGAAGAACACCCATGTGCGGAGGCTGTTCCTGGACTTCAGCTCAGCGTTTAACACCATCATCCCACAGCATCTGGTAGGAAAATTGGAACACCTGGGCTTCAACACCCCCCTTCGCAACTGGCTGCTAGACTTCCTCACCAACAGACCTCAGTCAGTCCGGGTCGGACAGAACACCTCTGATGTCATCACCCTCAGCACAGGCTCCCTTCAGGGCTGCGTCCTGAGCCCCCTGCTGTGCACCCTGATGACACACGACTGCGTCCTCAGGTTCACCACCAATCACATCGTGAAGTCAGCAGACGACACAACGGTGGTGGGGCTCATCAGAGACAACAACGACCTGGACTACAGAGAGGAGGTGGAGCAGCTGGTGGGCTGGTGCAGAGAAAACAGCCTGATCCTGAATGAGGAGAAGATGAAGGAGATCATCGTCGACTTCAGGAAAAAACAGCCTCACCACGCTCCACTGATCATCAACAGCTCAGCTGTGGAGGTGGTCAGCACCACCAAATTCCTGGGGGTCCACATCACAGAAGACCTCACCTGGACTATGAACACTACGGCACTGGTCAAGAGGGCACAGAAGCGCTTGTACTTCCTGCGGAGGATGAGGAGAGCCCACCTGCCCCCACCCATCATGAGGACGTTCTACAGGAGCACCATAGAGAGCATTCTGACAAGCTGTCTCTCTGTGTGGTGTGGAGGCTGCACCGCCTCCGATTGGAAGAACGTGAGGAGAGTGGTGAGGACAGCAGAGAGGATCATAGGGGCTCCTCTTCCCTCCATTCAGGACATTTCATCTCAGCGCTGCATGTCCCGTGCCCGTAACATCATCAATGACCCATCACACCCCCACCATGGACTGTTCTCCCTGCTGCCCTCTGGGAAGAGGTTTGCAGCATCCGCTGCAGGTCCACCAGGTTCTGCAACAGCTTTTTCCCTGCTGTCATCAGACTGTTGAACACTAGAACTGTTGAGCTCTAAACTGAACTCTGCATCACACATTCACAGAACTGTACTTTATGACACTACGGACCTCTATCTTGCACTATCTCGCACTACCAACTTTACTGAACTTGTATAAACCCTTTAAATAGAAGTTTAATACATGGTTTAGCATTCCTCTGCACACTCTTGAATACTGTTTTGCCTACTTGCACTATTGCATAATTATCACTGCTGCACTTTATACTTATTTTTAATATATATATATATATATATATATATAGTATATATGTATATATATATATTTTCATAGGGTATGTTACTTCTATTCAACTGCAATATCACTACTTTGTTGTAAGACGTATGCAACGGAATTTCGTTTTGTATGCACCATGTGCAGACAAGATGACAATAAAGTTTGTCTAAGTCTAAGTCTAAGTCATGTCAGGTCAGCTGTCTGGAGAGAGAGAGAAGTCAGGACCTGCGGGCGGAGCACCACCGTGCCACCGCCGCCATGACGGAACTCAAAAGCAAACTCCATGAGGAGAAGCAGAAAGAGTTAGCCATTACCAGGGAGACATTACTGCGGCAGCATGAAATGGAGCTGATGAGAGTGATCAAAATCAAAGATGGAGAGATCCAGCGACTGAATGCCTTGGTCCTCAGCCTGAGGGACGGCTCCATGGACAAGGTGATCCGCTCTATCCGTGTCTGACTATCCGCACGCCACGTCGGGCTTCGATGCGGCCGCTACCGTATTGTGTAGCTTGTCCCCAGTAAGCGTCGCGGCGCTCCGTTGCGGTCTCAACGGCCCGGTGTGGCGCAATGTCTGCTCAGGTGAGGAGGGGGGGCGCTTTGCTGGCGGAGGTGGAGGAGACGCGGCGGTGTCGGGAGACCGAGCGGTGTCGCCTCCACCAGGAGCGCGGAAGAAGCCCTGGCAGCGGCCCAGCAGGCCTGGCAGTCCCGAGCGGCCGAGCTCCGATCGGCTCATCACCAGCATCGGGAGGAGCTGAGCCGAACCAAGAGAGACTGCGAGAGGGAGATCCGCCGACTGGTAGGACTGATCAGATGCGCGGTGCGTGGCTATGTTCCCAATTTCGTTGTATACCTGCAGTGCAATGACACCTAAGGCATTCTATTCTATTTCACAAGAAGAAAATGTCCGGTTGCTCGCTTCGCTTTTGTCACAGCAAAGGTGTTCTAGTCGATTCAAGAAAAAAATTGGCCGGTTGCTCTCTTTGTTTTTGTCACAATTCTGGCAAATGAGTTTGCCCGCCTGCCTGAGCGCTCCCCGTTTGTACATCCAGACGGATGAGATCAAGCTGAAAGACAGAGCGGTTAGTGTTTTGGATGAAGCCCTGGGGCCGGCCACGTCCACCGCCTTCAGCTGCAGACTCAGGCTGCCGAGCAGCAGATCGCTGCCCTGAGGGATTCCCAAAGGGCGGGCCTAAACTACCCTGGAAGTGGGGTCAACGCCGCTACTAGCAATCCTCTTCATTGCGTAAGCCACCTCATCACACACTTGCAGTACGCATGACTTAGTTCGTTGCTGGAGGAAGGTAGCACAAAAACAGTTTTGAACTTTGAACGAGTGCTTGTGTGTGTGTGTTGCGGGGCGTTTTCAGTCTCAGGAGGATCGGGACACGCGACAGTTTCATCTGAAAATCGCTGAGCTCAGCGCAGTCATCAGGAAACTGGAGGATCGAAACGCCCTGCTTTCTGAAGAGCGCAATGAACTGGTAATTTATTGACGGCACGCTTGAAGGTTTGCGCTACGTTTGATGCGCGCCATCCAGCGAGGCACCCATTGCGCTTGCTTATTAGTTGAGCGGCGCGGCGAGTCGGTTGCCTGGTAGATGTCTTTTATTGGGAGCCAAAGCCACGATTCCGTTCAAACCGATGCAAAAGGAATGGATACGTTCTGGCCCGCGTGTTGTGCGTCTTTCACATCCCGCACTTCATGCTTGCAGCTAAAGCGACTGAGAGAAACAGAAAGCCAGTTTCTGCCACTCCTGTACAAAAACAAACGCCTGAGCAGGAAGAATGAAGAACTCTCGCTGGTGCTGTGTCGCCTTGAAAACAAAGTGCGCTTTGTCACCCAGGAGAACGAGGAGATGGCAAGCTTGGTAAGTCGACGCGGACAACGGCGGCGTGCCAACAGAGTCCACTGCATTTGTGTTCCACAGAGAAGGCCTAGTTCGCTCAATGACCTGGACCGCGGTTGCGGCCAGCAGGACGGTGAAATGGAGTTCCTTCAAGTTGTGGAGCAGCGGCACATCATCGACGACTTGTCCAAGGTCTTCAGGCAGGCGACTCGGTGCACGTACGGCAGCGCCGCGCTCGCTCGCTGTCGCCAGGAAACCTTTTCTGTACAAAGCTTGGCCGGCGGCCGCCATCCAAAAAATTGGCCCCTTAAATTCCGACCTTTCAAGCAGGAGCATTGTGCGCACGCGTTTGAACACGCTTTAGACTTGTTTTGCCGTTTTCAGCAGCTCAAAGCTCCCGTTTTGTCAGCGCCTTTGCCACTCGCTGTGCGCTGAAAACGACGGACTTGCCCGGCTGCTCAGCCCGTCAACCATGAGCCGCGAGCGCGACGTCATTGTCCGTAGGCAGCTAGTGGCAAAATGCACCCTGTTAGAGTTGCGCTCGCTCCAACTTATTTTGCAAGAACCACACGGGAGACAAGTAAGTTCTTTTGGACACCTGCAGGTGGAGAGTCCATCCGTTGTACGAATGAAGTCTGACTCTCGGCTCCTGCACGAGCATTTTAATTAAGAGAAACAGGGTGGGTGTAAGAGTGGATTGAATAGAGGAAGCCCTTGACCTCTAGTCAAAACATAGCAAGGGGTGTTTTACGACTTTGTGTAGGAAGGGATAAGCGATAGGGATAAATAAGGGATAAATAATATTATTTATTACAGGTCGCAGTCAAAGTCAAAGCAACACAATGATACGATAAAGATAATCTGGAAAACCCTGACACACCCTGTAGTTGTCACTTTTGGAAAAGACGAGCGTCCCTCCAATCATCGCCGGTGACGTGTTTTTCAGGCTCTGGAGACAGGAGCTCATGTCAGAAATGTCATTGTGAGTCGCGTTTGTTTCTGCGCCGGAGCCGTTCGTTCCCTTTGCATCCAAAGAATCTCAAAGGCGGATTATTTGTGTCGACAGGAGAGAGATTTGATGCTACGATACCGACGTCGAGAATCTCTGAGGAGGAACAAAGCGTGAGGTCCTGCAAGGTGAGTCTGTTTGTTTGCGGCTGCTTGGTGTTGCGCAAGATGAAATGGCCTTTTTCTCGCTATCGTTCCTCTCGTCGATTCATCGTGAGGTGTCGCTTCAGTTTGTTCAGAGAGATGTTTGCTTCCGCGCCCGCAGGTCATCGAAACATTTTACGGCTACGACGAAGACGTGTTGGTGGACTCGGACGGATCGTCCTTGTCTTTTCACACCGACAGAACCCCCGACACGGAACCCGAAGAGGTAGCCCGCCATTTCTGCCAGCGTATTGGCACCAAACATTCCTCTTCAGCCTGGAATCGGACTCGTCTTTGCGTCGCGGGTGCTTTGTCGCCGGTCTGACTGATTCTGGTACTAGTGCTGTGTTGCATTGGTGTGTGCATGAAGAGGCGGAGCTTCGCTACCGCCAGCTGACGCAAGAATATCAAGCGCTGCAACGAGCCTACGCTCTGCTAGCCCAGACCAGCGAAAGGGGACTACGACGCCGAGAAGGAGATCAAGGTGGCGCCCCTTCCCGCAACCCCCGGCCGGGTCGCAGCCTCCCCGTTCTCACCCAGCCTCGGGTGTTCTCTGGTCTGAAAGGAGGAGGAGGAGCCTCCCTCCTCCTCCTTTCAGACCAGAGAAAAGCTGATGGTAGAAATGGGTCACTATCAAAGCAGAGTAGCAGATCTGGAGTCAGCGCTGAAGCAACAAGGACAGGTAAGCTCATCAATGAGCACACCTTTTTCTCAGACAAAATAGCTACATTCTTCAGTCACTCATCCGTCTGGCATTACTGGACCAACCCCCCCCCCCCCCCCGAACGTGGCTGGGAAAATGCGGAGAAAAGCAAATGTCATTTTCCAGTCAACCAAAGAATTTGTGGATGAAAATGACACAACATTCCAAAGCTGTCCACGCGTTTGTCTCTTCTAGAATGTCAAGTGGGTGGAGGAGAAGCAGCTGCTGCGTCAGAGCAATCAGCAGTTGGCCGAAAAGGTGACGGAAAGAAAGGCGCTGGGCGGAGTCGCTTGGCGTCACACCTGTCGGGAAGCCCCGCAGATGAGGTCTGACTGTCTTTTCAGGTCAGGCGGATGGAGGCGGAAGAAGCGCGTCTGAAAGAGCACATCCAGGATATCCGAGACCAAAACGAACTGCTTGAGTTCCGCATCCTGGAGCTGGAGGTGGGAAGACTCGCACAAGCGTGTTGAGGCCAGAGATGTGACGGACGGACGGACGGACGGACGGACGGATGCATGCCTCTGCCTTTCAGGAGAGGGAGTGGCGCTCCCCCGTCTTGAAGTTTCTGCAAGTCCGTTTCCCAGACGGCCTCAGCCCTTTGCAGATCTACTGCGAGGCCGAGGGCGTGAGCGTACGTAAGGCGTCCCTCGCAACCCTAACCTTAACCCGAGGTCCCAGAACACCTTACATTGCTCCTTGCGCCTTTCCCCCGGACATCGTCATCAGTGATCTGATGAAGAAGCTGGACATCCTGGGCTATAACGCCGTAAGTGTATGTCGAACTCCTTATGTTCGCACTCCACGAGACTCGGCGGCTCAAATGTGACTTTTGGAAGGCTTTGCGCTGAAAGAAGCTTGTTGACGCTGTGCCTTTGGGCTCTTGCAGAATCTCACCAACGAGGAGCAGGTGGTCGTGATTCACGCCAGGACCCTTCTCACCCTAGCCGAGAAGGTAACGCGCACGTCCACGCACGCTCTCGCATTCTGCTTATGTGACAGCAGCCTTTCCTCAGTGGTTAGAATACATCAAAGTGACCAAGTCAGCACTTCAACAGAAGATGTTGGACATTGAAAGTGAGAAGGTAGACAGACACGCGACATCAGCCAAGGGGAACTCCGGCAATGTGCCCCAACAATTCTGACCTTGAGCTGTGCTAGGATATGTTCTGCAAGCAGAAGGGCTACCTGGATGAAGAGTTGGACTTCAGGAAGTGTTCCATGGACCAGGCTCATAAGGTAAGCCGCCCTCAAATCTCCCGCCGGACCACTGATGGACGAGGATTGCGGCCCAGAGGATCCTGGAGCTGGAGGCCATGTTGTACGAGGCGCTACCGCAGCGGGACTGCCCCGCCACGGACGGCGAAAAAGCCAGCCACGCTGGCGTGAATGACGTGCTGACGGCGGATCAGAGAGAAGAGCTTAGGAGCGCCGTGGACCAATGGAAGCGAGCCCTGATGTGCGAGTTGAGGGAGCGCGACGCTTGCATCCTCCAAGAGAGAATGGATCTGCTGCACAGCGCGCAACAGGTAAGGGCCCAAAGCCAGCCCGGCACTTACTTGCACGCTTACTGGCTTTTGAATGCCACTTTCCATTTGTCCGTCCTAGAGGAACAAAGAGCTGAAAGAATTCATCGAAGCTCAGAAGAGACAAATCAAACAATTGGAGGAGAAGTTTCTGTTTCTCTTTCTATTCTTCTCCTTGGCCTTCATTCTGTGGCCCTAACACCAGCTGGTGAGTGAGCTCCAGCGGCACCGCACTCGACACCTCCGATACACTGCCAGCCGGTCTCAGACGTTGGCAGACGCTCCGATGCCAACGTATACCCCCCGCCACGGTGACAGAGGCACCGCGTCACACCGGCGCTCATCCAATCAGAAGGCAGGAAAAGCAAATTCACATGCAGGGCACTTTTGAACCAGAAGAGAGCGCCACAAAAAACGGTTGTTGCCCCAAACGCGCACTAAAAAGGGTCAGAATAACAAGAGTCCCACTGGCCAGCCGGGGCCACCCGTCCAGCTGTTTCTTCAGGGGGGAAAAAAATTGGAGTCACCGGTGAGTACATTTTGCATTTAGCTCTGCTTTTCTGCTTCTGTCTTCAAGTGTGTGGCATCCTGCGATCAAAGAGTCAGCCAACCCCAAAGCGGTTGACCTCAACGTCCCACCACCATGCCTACCAGAGCAGGTGACGTGATGCTTTGGACATCCTTCCGTCTCAGATGCCCAAAAGTACTCTTTGCCACATCTGCGGCAATACGGTGTCTTTTCAAAGGTGCAAATAAATCCAGCGTGGGCGGAACACGCACGTCTTCGGTTTTTCCCGCTTTGTTTGTGTGACAGCTGTTGTGAAAATTTCATACAAATAAAGTTGTATAGTACAGGTTTGGCCAAGCCGCAACTCCCGAACCGCATGCGGCTCTTTTATGTTCATATCAACATTTGTGTGTGTGTGTGTGTGTGGGGGGGGGGGGGTTGTGCGTGTTGGCTTCACTTGAGTTCAATTTGGTATTTTGGTCAAAAGCGCATGTGGTGAAATTCCACAAAGTAGGATGGGCAAACACATTTCTTTAAACTATGAGTGTCAATTGGGCTCTCGAAATGGCAGGGAAAAGATGCACAGCAAAACGAAAATACGTAGATGAACACAGGACGTTTTAATCAGAGTGGGAAAGTTTCTATTTTTTGTTGAACGTGATGGCAAACCATTCTGCCTGATATGTCAGACCTCAGCGCATTTCAAAGATTCAAATCTTCAGCGCCATGCACTTCAGCTCACTCCATGCTAACATTGATCAGGCGTCGAACCCGCATCATCATGCTTAAGAGGTGGCCATGCTAACCAGTGCGCCATTATGTCAACGCATAATAACTAAGTCTACTGGTCAAAACAGCGGTTACTATATGACGTCGCTACGTCGTGGTCACGTGACGCAGACAAGACGTCAATGGACGTGGGCAGAGTTAACTTGTTTAAAAGGGAGTAGGCAGAAGAAATATTTAATTTATTTAAATCTATTTTGAGTGCACACCATTATGCCAATGCATAACAACTGTAAATCTACTAAACAAAACAGCGGTTGCTATATGACATCTGCCACGTCGGGCTCACGTGACATACGTGACGTCGATGGGCGTAACTTTCGCCGGAATTCAAATCCGCGGGGAGAGTTAACTTGTTTAAAAGAGAGTGGGCAGAAGAATTATTTAATTTATTTAAATCTATTTGGTGTGTGCGCCATTATGTCAATGCATAACAACTGTAAGTCTACTAAACAAAACAGCGGTTGCTATTTGACGTCTGCCACGTCGTGGTCACGTGACGCGGACGTGACGTCGACGCCTACTTTACATCCCACCGATCACAGGACTCCTCGGCTGCATAACCGTGCCCCCTTCCCAACCAATCGGATTTGCTATACGCGAAAACGACGCCAATGGAAAGAGCTTCCGCCCAAATTTAAATCCGTGGGCGTGGCTCGCAGCAGGAAGTAGGAAAATGGCGGCGATGTTGACAAAGACACAGCGGATGGTAACATACGACTAACAAGAGAAATATTTTTATTTTCTGCTTGCAACTGGACCGTCCAGAGCGTACACGGTAAGTACAACTCATCGTTTTTAAAAAGAAGTACTTTTGTTGCCCTGAAAAGCGAGTGAGCGTGGCGTTTGTGGGGGACGTCGAATTTCGACGATTCTTTCTGGTCAACGGTTGTAAATGATTGTGTTGATTAAAAAAGAAAACTTGATGTAACTCTACTTTTAACTGCCGTTTCAGATAGATTTGGAATTGCATCACATCCAATTTTGCCTAGAGCGTACACGGTAAGTAACACTCGTTGTGTTTAAGGAGATTTACGTTTGTAATAGCAGAAGTGTAGCCGCGTTGCGTTGTACGTGTGAATGTTGGTCCGGGCGAAATGTTAATGTTTAATTTCATTCCTTTAGGTTCCACGGTGTTTGTTGGCTGCAAGTTTTCCACTGCAAGAAGAGGCTCATATCATTGACCAGGAGCGAGCTACAATGGTGAGTAGCCATAACATTTATGTTAAACACTTCCTATTTCATGTCTAACAGTACTTGATTTAACAAATAACCATAAATAAATACAGTGTGGGCACTGAAGTTAACATATGTGATTATACTGCCTAATCTGTCACCGAGTAGATTGTTGCAAAGTAATATAAGATCCAAAGTTGTAATTCAGAATAGTTTTCAAAAGAAGGCCATTAGAATTATATACAAGTCTGATTACCCTGAACAAGCTATTAATTAAATCACAAATTCTTCAATTCAAAGATTTGGTAGATTATCAGACAAATAATGTCTAACAGTAATTGATTTAACACATCACGATAAGTAGATTGAGTGTGGGCACTCTCAAGTTAACATATGTGATTATACTGCCTAATCTGTTACAGAGTATGTTGTTGCCAAGTAATGTAGAATAGATCCAAAGTAGTAATCCAGAATAGTTTTGAAGAGGCCATTAGAATGATAAACAAATCTGATTACCTTGAACATAATAACAAGCTAAGTGTTTAATATGTCCTATGAAGTCAAAATTGGGCACCATCATGTGGTGAAATTTGGAATTGCATCACATCCAATTTTGCCTGGGAACAAACAGATTACATAAATCTTAGTTTTGAATAAGCCACTCCTTCTCAAACAAGTAAACTCTGCCCATTTTGCGCAGTAGATGTTCTGTTAATATCTAGTATTTATACAAAGTCATAATTTAAATTGCTTTCAACCTTCATTCATCGGTTCAACCAACATTACTCGCTCTTATTACCAACTTGTATTGATTTAACTAAGCGTTTAATACTTCCTATCAGGTCTCAAATCGAGATTTGGCAAAATACAATTTCAGCAAATCCAATTTTGCCAGGGAACAAAAATAGATTAAATAAACTAAATAAGTCCTCTTCCCATTAAATAAATCAGAAAAGTCTGTCTTGTAACCAGTCCTCTTCAAACAAGTAAAGTCTGCCCATTTTGTGCCGTAGATTTTGTGTCTATGCCTAGTATTTAAACAAAATCATAATTTAAACGACTTCTTTCCTTCATTCACTTTGGAAATTTGGAATTGCAGCAAATCGAATTTTGGCAGGGAACAAAAATAGATCAATTAAACTAAATAAGTCTTCTTCCCATTAAATAAATTAAAAAAGTCTGTCTTGTAACCAGTCCTTTTCAAACAAGTAAAGTCTGCCCATTTTGTGCCGTCGATTTTGTGTTAATGCCTAGTATTTATACAAAATCATAATTTAAAGGACTTCATTCCTTCATTCACTTTGGAAATTTGGAATTGCAGCACATCAAATTTTGCCTGGGAAGAAAAGTAGATTAAATAAATTTAATAAGTCTTACTACTTCCCATTAAATAAATTAAATACGTCTTACTTGTTCCCACTCCTTTTCAAAACAGTAGTTTAAAACGAGGGCCCTTCACTCAATCTTTAACCCCAACCCCGCACGTTGTGTTGTATCTGTGAATGTTGGTTGTGGCCAAATGATAGTTTTCTTTCATTCGTTTAGGTTCCAAGAAAACTTGATGTAACTCTACTTTTAACTGCCGTTTCAGATAAGCGGGTATTACGTCGCAGTCATGTGCCGTGGATATGACGTAATTGCCCGAACCTCCGCCAAAATTCAAATCTGTTGGCGCGATGGCCGTGAGCCACTGAGCAGCGACGATTATCAACAGAAATATCTTTATTTTCTGCTTGCAACTGGACCGTCTAGAGCGTACACGGTAAGTAACACTCATTGTGTTTAAGGAGATTTACGTTTGTAATAGCAGAAGTGTAGCCGCGTTGCGTTGTACGTGTGAAAATTGGTCGAGGCGAAATGTTAATGTTTAATTTCATTCCTTTAGGTTCCACGGTGTTTGTTGGCTGCAAGTTTTCCACTGCAAGAAGAGGCTCGTATCATTGACCAGGAGCGAGCTACAATGGTGAGTAGCCATAACATTTATGTTAAACACTTCCTATTTCATGTCTAACAGTACTTGATTTAACAAATAACCATAAATAAATACAGTGTGGGCACTGAAGTTAACATATGTGATTGTACTGCCTAATCTGTCACGGAGTAGATTGTTGCAAAGTAATATAAGATCCAAAGTTGTAATTCAGAATAGTTTTCAAAAGAAGGCCATTAGAATTATATACAAGTCTGATTACCCTTAACATAACAACAAGCTATTAATTAAATCACAAATTCTTCAATTCAAAGATTTGGTAGATTATCAGACAAATAATGTCTAACAGTAATTGATTTAACACATCACGATAAGTAGATTGTGGGCACTCTCAAGTTAACAGATATGATTATACTGCCTAATCTGTTACAGAGTATGTTGTTGCCAAGTAATGTAGAATAGATCCAAAGTAGTAATCCAGAATAGTTTTGAAGAGGCCATTAGAATAATAAACAAATCTGATTACCTTGAACATAATAACAAGCTAAGTGTTTAATATGTCCTATGAAGTCAAAATTGGGCACCATCATGTGGTGAAATTTGGATTTGCATCACATCCAATTTTGCCTGGGAACAAACAGATTACATAAATCTTAGTTTTGAATAAGCCACTCCTTCTCAAACAAGTAAACTCTGCCCATTTTGCGCAGTAGATGTTCTGTTAATATCTAGTATTTATACAAAGTCATAATTTAAATTGCTTTCAACCTTCATTCATCGGTTCAACCAACATTACTCGCTCTTATTACCAACTTGTATTGATTTAACTAAGCGTTTAATACTTCCTATCAGGTCTCAAGGCAAGATTTGGCAAAATACAATTTCAGCAAATCCAATTTTGCCAGGGAACAAAAATAGATTAAATAAACTAAATAAGTCTTCTTCCCATTAAATAAATCAGAAAAGTCTGTCTTGTAACCAGTCCTCTTCAAACAAGTAAAGTCTGCCCATTTTGTGCCGTAGATTTTGTGTCTATGCCTAGTATTTAAACAAAATCATAATTTAAACGACTTCTTTCCTTCATTCACTTTGGAAATTTGGAATTGCAGCAAATCGAATTTTGCCAGGGAACAAAAATAGATCAATTAAACTAAATAAGTCTTCTTCCCATTAAATAAATTAAAAAAGTCTGTCTTGTAACCAGTCCTTTTCAAACAAGTAAAGTCTGCCCATTTTGTGCCGTCGATTTTGTGTTAATGCCTAGTATTTATACAAAATCATAATTTAAAGGACTTCATTCCTTCATTCACTTTGGAAATTTGGAATTGCAGCACATCAAATTTTGCCTGGGAAGAAAAGTAGATTAAATAAATTTAATAAGTCTTACTACTTCCCATTAAATAAATTAAATACGTCTTACTTGTTCCCACTCCTTTACAAAAAAGTAGTTTAAAACGAGGTCCCTTCACTCAACCTTTAACCCTATTTATTCACCTTCTAGGCTAAGTGTTAAAGGCTAAGTGTTAAAGGCTAAGTGTTAAAGGCTAAGTGTTAGAGGCTAAGTGCCAGAGGCTAGGCGCCAGAGGCGAGTTTTTGTGGGCTGAAGTTTTAGTGGGGTTAGTGTGAATACAATCCAAAAGAATACAACAGAATACAATACAATAGAATATAATACATAGATTAAATTCAATAGCTCTTACTACTTCCCATTAAATAAATTAAATACGTCTTACTTGTTCCCAATCCTTTTCAAAAAAGTAGTTTAAAACGAGGGCCCTTCACTCAACCTTTAACCTCAACCCCGCACGTCACATTGTGTTGTATCTGTGAATGTTGGTTGTGGCCAAATGATAGTTTTCTTTCATTCGTTTAGGTTCCACGGTGTTTGTTGGCTATGTTTTCCACTGTCAGAAGGATGAAAATACAAAGTACAACGCTTGGACGTGGGCGAAGACGTCACCGGTGAGTCCTTCCTTCCTATTTATTTACCTTCTAGATGCTAGAGGCTAAGTGTTAGAGGCTAAGTGTTAGAGGCTAAGTGTTAAACACAATACGAACAACACAACGATACTGCACTGAACAACACGATACCGCACTGAGAAACACGATACCGCACTGAACAACACGATACCGCACTGAACAACACCATCCCGCACTGAACACCATGCCACACTGAACAACACCATCCCGCACTGAACAACACCATGCCGCACTGAACGACACCATGCCGCACTGAAAGACACCATGCCGCACTGAACGACACCATGCCGCACTGAAAGACACCATCCCGCACTGAACACCATGCCGCACTGAACAACACCATCCTGCACTGAACAACACCATCCCGCACTGAACAACACCATGCCGCACTGAACAACATTATGCCGCACTGAACATTATGCCGCACTGAACAACACCATGCCGCACTGAACAACACCATGCCGCACTGAACAACATTATGCCGCACTGAACAACACCATGCCGCACTGAACAACACCATTCCGCACTGAACAACACCATGCCGCACTGAACAACATTACGCTGCACTGAACAACACCATGCCGCACTGAACAATACCATGCCGCACTGAACAACACCATGCCGCATTGAACAACACCATGCCGCATTGAACAACACCATGCCGCACTGAACAACACCATCCTGCACTGAACAACACCATGCCGCATTGAACAACACCATGCCGCACTGAACAACACCATCCTGCACTGAACAACACCATCCCGCACTGAACAACACCATCCCGCATTGAACAACACCATCCTGCACTGAACAACACCATGCCGCATTGAACAACACCATGCCGCACTGAACAACACCATTCCGCACTGAACAACACCATGCCGCACTGAACAACACCATCCTGCACTGAACAACACCATCCCGCACTGAACAACACCATGCCGCATTGAACAACACCATCCTGCACTGAACAACACCATCCTGCACTGAACAACACCATGCCGCACTGAACAACACCATGCCGCACTGAACAACACCATGCCGCACTGAACAACACCATGCCGCACTGAACAACATTATGCCGCACTGAACAACATTATGTCGCACTGAACAACACCATGCCGCACTGAACAACACCAAGCCGCACTGAACAACATTATGCCGCACTGAAAAACACCATGCCGCACTGAACAACACCATCCCGCACTGAACAACACCATGCCGCATTGAACAACACCATGCCGCACTGAACAACACCATGCTGCACTGAACAACATTATGCTGCACTGAACAACACGATCCTGCATTGAACAACACCATGCCGCACTGAACAACACCATCCTGCACTGAACAACACCATCCTGCACTGAACAACACCACCCCGCACTGAACAACACGATCCCGCATTGAACACCATCCCGCACTGAACAACACCATGCCGCACTGAACAACACCATTCCGCACTGAACAACACCATGCCGCACTGAACAACACCATGCCGCACTGAACAACACCATGCCGCACTGAACAACACCATGCCGCACTGAACAACATTATGCCGCACTGAACAACACCATGCCGCACTGAACAACACCATCCCGCACTGAACAACACCATGCCGCATTGAACAACACCATGCCGCACTGAACAACACCATCCTGCACTGAACAACACCATCCCGCACTAAACAACACCATGCCGCACTGAACAACACCATGCCGCACTGAACAACACCATGCCGCACTGAACAACACCATGCCGCACTGAACAACATTATGCCGCACTGAACAACATTATGTCGCACTGAACAACACCATGCCGCACTGAACAACACCATGCCGCACTGAACAACATTATGCCGCACTGAAAAACACCATGCCGCACTGAACAACACCATCCCGCACTGAACAACACCATGCCGCATTGAACAACACCATGCCGCACTGAACAACACCATGCTGCACTGAACAACATTATGCTGCACTGAACAACACGATCCTGCATTGAACAACACCATGCCGCACTGAACAACACCATCCTGCACTGAACAACACCATCCTGCACTGAACAACACCACCCCGCACTGAACAACACGATCCCGCATTGAACACCATCCCGCACTGAACAACACCATGCCGCACTGAACAACACCATTCCGCACTGAACAACACCATGCCGCACTGAACAACACCATGCCGCACTGAACAACACCATGCCGCACTGAACAACACCATGCCGCACTGAACAACATTATGCCGCACTGAACAACACCATGCCGCACTGAACAACACCATCCCGCACTGAACAACACCATGCCGCATTGAACAACACCATGCCGCACTGAACAACACCATCCTGCACTGAACAACACCATCCCGCACTAAACAACACCATGCCGCACTGAACAACATTATGGCGCACTGGACAACATTATGCCGCACTGAACAACACCATTCCGCACTGAACAACACCATGCCGCACTGAACGACACCATCCTGCACTGAACAACACCATCCCGCACTGAACAACACCATGCCGCATTAAACAACACCATGCCGCACTGAACAACACCATCCCTCACTGAACAACACCATGCCGCACTGAACAACACCATGCCGCACTGAACAACACCATGCCGCACTGAACAACATTATGCCGCACTGAACAACATTATGCCGCACTAAACAACATTATGTCGCACTGAACAACACCATGCCGCACTGAACAACACCATGCTGCACTGAACAACATTATGCCGCACTGAACAACACGATCCCGCATTGAACAACACCATCCCGCAGTGAACAACACCATGCCGCATTGAACAACACCATGCCGCACTGAACAACACCATGCTGCACTGAACAACATTATGCTGCACTGAACAACACGATCCTGCATTGAACAACACCATGCCGCACTGAACAACACCATCCTGCACTGAACAACACCATCCTGCACTGAACAACACCACCCCGCACTGAACAACACGATCCCGCATTGAACAACACCATCCCGCACTGAACAACACCATGCCGCACTGAACAACACCATTCCGCACTGAACAACACCATGCCGCACTGAACAACACCATGCCGCACTGAACAACACCATGCCGCACTGAACAACACCATGCCGCACTGAACAACATTATGCCGCACTGAACAACACCATGCCGCACTGAACAACACCATCCCGCACTGAACAACACCATGCCGCATTGAACAACACCATGCCGCACTGAACAACACCATCCTGCACTGAACAACACCATCCCGCACTAAACAACACCATGCCGCACTGAACAACATTATGGCGCACTGGACAACATTATGCCGCACTGAACAACACCATGCCGCACTGAACAACACCATGCCGCACTGAACAACACCATGCCGCACTGAACAACACCATGCCGCACTGAACAACATTATGCCGCACTGAACAACACCATGCCGCACTGAACAACACCATGCCGCACTGAACAACACGATCCCGCATTGAACAACACCATCCTGCACTGAACAACACCATGCCGCACTGAACAACACCATGCCGCACTGAACAACACCATTCCGCACTGAACAACACCATGCCGCACTGAACAACACCATCCTGCACTGAACAACACCATCCCGCACTGAACAACACCATGCCGCATTGAACAACACCATGCCGCACTGAACAACACCATCCCGCACTGAACAACACCATGCCGCATTGAACAACACCATGCCGCACTGAACAACACCATCCTGCACTGAACAACACCATCCCGCACTGAACAACACCATGCCGCACTGAACAACATTATGGCGCACTGAACAACATTATGCCGCACTGAACAACACCATGCCGCACTGAACAACACCATGCCGCACTGAACAACACCATGCCGCACTGAACAACATTATGCCGCACTGAACAACATTATGCCGCACTGAACAACACCATGCCGCACTGAACAACACCATGCCGCACTGAACAACACCATGCCGCACTGAACAACACGACGTCGCACTGAACAACACGACGCCGCACAGAACAACACGATGCCGCACAGAATAACACAATACCGCACAGAACAACACAATACCGCACAAACAGTTTTAGATAATATTACGTCGCAGTCATGTGACGCGGACATGACGTCAATAGGCGGAACTCACGGCAAAATTATAATCCGTGGGCGTGGCTTGCAACAGGAAGTAGGAAAGCGGCAGTTCTGGCAAACAAGACACAGCTGTTAGTAACACGATGACTAACAAGGCAAATATTTTTGTTTTCAGCTTGCAACTTGACCGTCTAGAGCGTACAAGGTAATTACAACTGTTTTTTTTTAGCCCTGAAAAGCGAGGGAGTGTGGCGTTTGGGAGGAATGTCGAACTCGGCGTCTGCTTCCAGCCACAGACGCCAAATTTCGACGATTATTTCGACTGGTCAACGGTTGTAAATTATTGCGTTGACTAAAAACTTTATTTAACTCTACTCTTAACTTTGCCGTTTCAGATATGCGGGTATTACACCGCGGAAATGACGTCAATAGGCTGAACTCTCGCCAAAATTCAAATCTGTGGGCGCAATGGCCTTGAGCGAGACACCGGATACAAACACGACGATTATCAACAGAAATATCTTTATTTTCCGCTTGCAAGTGGACCGTCTAGAGCGTACACGGTAAGTACAACTCATTGTGTTTAAAAAGATTTACGTTTGTGTAGTTTGCGTTGCGTTGTATCTGTGAATGTTGGTTGAGGCTAAATGTTAATGTTTAATTTCATTCCTTTAGGTTCCACGGTGTTTGTTGGCTGTATGTTTTCCACTGCAAGAAGAGGCTCGTATCATTGACCAGCAGGAGCTACAATGGTGAGTACCCCTTTCGTCATCCATTTATGTTAAACACTTCCTATTTCATGTCTAACAGTACTCGATTTAACAAATAACCATAAATAAATACAGTGTGGGCAGTCACGTTAACATATGTGATTATCCTGCCTAATATGTTTATCACAAATATGTCACTAATCACTAATATGTTTATTTGTTTATCACAACACCTTTGGACCTTCAGCAATCGATTATTTACCTTCATCTACATAGAGACAGAACGATGGTGTCTTAAACATCTCATTCATTTCACCAAATAACTTCACGCAGGTGGATAACGGCCGTCTCGGTCACGCTATGTTGCGTGATGCAGTATTGAAGAACCAAATGCATTTATTCAATGACTAAGTCAAGCTAGTTCTATGTTTATGATGTTGTAAGTTACGGTACCGATTGAAGTTGAGTTCGAAGCCAGTGGAAAACAGCGCTGCGTTTGTGCTCTCCAGGTACAAATGTTGTGATCTCTGACTGACGACCGGGCGAGACTCGAGTAAGAGATGTCCAAACGAGCTCCGGCAGGGCGGGCCAAGGCGGAGCGAACGGACGCCCTTCAGGCCGCCAATGACGAGCTGAGAACCAAACTGATGGACGTCCAGTTAGAACTTCAGCAGGAGAAGAACAAGGTGAAAACCTCAACAGACAGACACTGCCTGCCTCCCTGCCTGCCTCCCTGCCTGCCTCCCTGCCTGCCTCCCTGCCTGCCTCCCTCCCTCCCAGTTTTCCCGATGTAGATTAGACATGCGTGTGCCATGACTGTGTCAGCCTACATCAACAAATGCACCGAGGACGTCAGCACCACTAAGAATATCATCACCCGGGGCAACCAACGACCCTGGATGACTGAGGAGGTACGTCAAACGCTACGAGCGCGGAACTCTGCCTTCAAGTCTGGCGACAAGGAGACACTGAGGACAGCGAGAGCCAACTTGAACCGTGCCATCAGGATAGCGAAGCGAGACCGCAGTCGAAAATTTCAGGATCGTTTCCACGACGTCAAAAACATCAGGAGTATGTGGCAAGGCATACGGGCGATTACAGACTACAACTCACCCTCCCCCCCCCCGGTGGGTGTAGTTGATGCTGACTTTCTAAATGGTCTAAATAACTTCTTTGGGAGGTTCGAGGCACTAAACGGCACTCCAGCAGTTAAAACTGTCCCCCATCAGGAAGAGGAGGTACTCTGCCTTGACTCCGCCGATGTGTTGAAGACCCTGAGGAGAGTCAACCCCTGTAAGGCCCCTGGCCCCGACAACATTCCTGGGCGTGTGTTCAGGGAATGTGCAAGTCATCTGGCTGGGGTCATCACAGACATTTTTAACACCTCGCTGGGCCAAGCCACAGTGCCGGCGTGCTTTAAGACTGCCTCCATCATTCCGGTGCCGAAGAAACCTCAAATCACCTCATTTAATGATTACCGGCCTGTTGCACTGACTCCGGTTATGATGAAGTGCTTCGAAAGGCTGCTTAAAGGTCACATCGTTTCCAGACTCCCCCTATTATTTGACCCGTTCCAGTTTGCAAAACCGCTCCACTCAGGACGCCATCTCCTCCGTTCTTCACCTGAGCCTGGCTCACCTGGAGGAGAAGAACACCCATGTGCGGAGGCTGTTCCTGGACTTCAGCTCAGCGTTTAACACCATCATCCCACAGCATCTGGTAGGAAAATTGGAACACCTGGGCTTCAACACCCCCCTTCGCAACTGGCTGCTAGACTTCCTCACCAACAGACCTCAGTCAGTCCGGGTCGGACAGAACACCTCTGATGTCATCACCCTCAGCACAGGCTCCCTTCAGGGCTGCGTCCTGAGCCCCCTGCTGTGCACCCTGATGACACACGACTGCGTCCTCAGGTTCACCACCAATCACATCGTGAAGTCAGCAGACGACACAACGGTGGTGGGGCTCATCAGAGACAACAACGACCTGGACTACAGAGAGGAGGTGGAGCAGCTGGTGGGCTGGTGCAGAGAAAACAGCCTGATCCTGAATGAGGAGAAGATGAAGGAGATCATCGTCGACTTCAGGAAAAAACAGCCTCACCACGCTCCACTGATCATCAACAGCTCAGCTGTGGAGGTGGTCAGCACCACCAAATTCCTGGGGGTCCACATCACAGAAGACCTCACCTGGACTATGAACACTACGGCACTGGTCAAGAGGGCACAGAAGCGCTTGTACTTCCTGCGGAGGATGAGGAGAGCCCACCTGCCCCCACCCATCATGAGGACGTTCTACAGGAGCACCATAGAGAGCATTCTGACAAGCTGTCTCTCTGTGTGGTGTGGAGGCTGCACCGCCTCCGATTGGAAGAACGTGAGGAGAGTGGTGAGGACAGCAGAGAGGATCATAGGGGCTCCTCTTCCCTCCATTCAGGACATTTCATCTCAGCGCTGCATGTCCCGTGCCCGTAACATCATCAATGACCCATCACACCCCCACCATGGACTGTTCTCCCTGCTGCCCTCTGGGAAGAGGTTTGCAGCATCCGCTGCAGGTCCACCAGGTTCTGCAACAGCTTTTTCCCTGCTGTCATCAGACTGTTGAACACTAGAACTGTTGAGCTCTAAACTGAACTCTGCATCACACATTCACAGAACTGTACTTTATGACACTACGGACCTCTATCTTGCACTATCTCGCACTACCAACTTTACTGAACTTGTATAAACCCTTTAAATAGAAGTTTAATACATGGTTTAGCATTCCTCTGCACACTCTTGAATACTGTTTTGCCTACTTGCACTATTGCATAATTATCACTGCTGCACTTTATACTTATTTTTAATATATATATATATATATATATAGTATATATGTATATATATATATTTTCATAGGGTATGTTACTTCTATTCAACTGCAATATCACTACTTTGTTGTAAGACGTATGCAACGGAATTTCGTTTTGTATGCACCATGTGCAGACAAGATGACAATAAAGTTTGTCTAAGTCTAAGTCTAAGTCATGTCAGGTCAGCTGTCTGGAGAGAGAGAGAAGTCAGGACCTGCGGGCGGAGCACCACCGTGCCACCGCCGCCATGACGGAACTCAAAAGCAAACTCCATGAGGAGAAGCAGAAAGAGTTAGCCATTACCAGGGAGACATTACTGCGGCAGCATGAAATGGAGCTGATGAGAGTGATCAAAATCAAAGATGGAGAGATCCAGCGACTGAATGCCTTGGTCCTCAGCCTGAGGGACGGCTCCATGGACAAGGTGAGCCGCTCTATCCGTGTCTGACTATCCGCACGCCACGTCGGGCTTCGATGCGGCCGCTACCGTATTGTGTAGCTTGTCCCCAGTAAGCGTCGCGGCGCTCCGTTGCGGTCTCAACGGCCCGGTGTGGCGCAATGTCTGCTCAGGTGAGGAGGGGGGGCGCTTTGCTGGCGGAGGTGGAGGAGACGCGGCGGTGTCGGGAGACCGAGCGGTGTCGCCTCCACCAGGAGCGCGGAAGAAGCCCTGGCAGCGGCCCAGCAGGCCTGGCAGTCCCGAGCGGCCGAGCTCCGATCGGCTCATCACCAGCATCGGGAGGAGCTGAGCCGAACCAAGAGAGACTGCGAGAGGGAGATCCGCCGACTGGTAGGACTGATCAGATGCGCGGTGCGTGGCTATGTTCCCAATTTCGTTGTATACCTGCAGTGCAATGACACCTAAGGCATTCTATTCTATTCTATTTCACAAGAAGAAAATGTCCGGTTGCTCGCTTCGCTTTTGTCACAGCAAAGGTGTTCTAGTCGATTCAAGAAAAAAATTGGCCGGTTGCTCTCTTTGTTTTTGTCACAATTCTGGCAAATGAGTTTGCCCGCCTGCCTGAGCGCTCCCCGTTTGTACATCCAGACGGATGAGATCAAGCTGAAAGACAGAGCGGTTAGTGTTTTGGATGAAGCCCTGGGGCCGGCCACGTCCACCGCCTTCAGCTGCAGACTCAGGCTGCCGAGCAGCAGATCGCTGCCCTGAGGGATTCCCAAAGGGCGGGCCTAAACTACCCTGGAAGTGGGGTCAACGCCGCTACTAGCAATCCTCTTCATTGCGTAAGCCACCTCATCACACACTTGCAGTACGCATGACTTAGTTCGTTGCTGGAGGAAGGTAGCACAAAAACAGTTTTGAACTTTGAACGAGTGCTTGTGTGTGTGTGTTGCGGGGCGTTTTCAGTCTCAGGAGGATCGGGACACGCGACGGTTTCATCTGAAAATCGCTGAGCTCAGCGCAGTCATCAGGAAACTGGAGGATCGAAACGCCCTGCTTTCTGAAGAGCGCAATGAACTGGTAATTTATTGACGGCACGCTTGAAGGTTTGCGCTACGTTTGATGCGCGCCATCCAGCGAGGCACCCATTGCGCTTGCTTATTAGTTGAGCGGCGCGGCGAGTCGGTTGCCTGGTAGATGTCTTTTATTGGGAGCCAAAGCCACGATTCCGTTCAAACCGATGCAAAAGGAATGGATACGTTCTGGCCCGCGTGTTGTGCGTCTTTCACATCCCGCACTTCATGCTTGCAGCTAAAGCGACTGAGAGAAACAGAAAGCCAGTTTCTGCCACTCCTGTACAAAAACAAACGCCTGAGCAGGAAGAATGAAGAACTCTCGCTGGTGCTGTGTCGCCTTGAAAACAAAGTGCGCTTTGTCACCCAGGAGAACGAGGAGATGGCAAGCTTGGTAAGTCGACGCGGACAACGGCGGCGTGCCAACAGAGTCCACTGCATTTGTGTTCCACAGAGAAGGCCTAGTTCGCTCAATGACCTGGACCGCGGTTGCGGCCAGCAGGACGGTGAAATGGAGTTCCTTCAAGTTGTGGAGCAGCGGCACATCATCGACGACTTGTCCAAGGTCTTCAGGCAGGCGACTCGGTGCACGTACGGCAGCGCCGCGCTCGCTCGCTGTCGCCAGGAAACCTTTTCCGTCCAAAGCTTGGCCGGCGGCCGCCATCCAAAAAATTGGCCCCTTAAATTCCGACCTTTCAAGCAGGAGCATTGTGCGCACGCGTTTGAACACGCTTTAGACTTGTTTTGCCGTTTTCAGCAGCTCAAAGCTCCCGTTTTGTCAGCGCCTTTGCCACTCGCTGTGCGCTGAAAACGACGGACTTGCCCGGCTGCTCAGCCCGTCAACCATGAGCCGCGAGCGCGACGTCATTGTCCGTAGGCAGCTAGTGGCAAAATGCACCCTGTTAGAGTTGCGCTCGCTCCAACTTATTTTGCAAGAACCACACGGGAGACAAGTAAGTTCTTTTGGACACCTGCAGGTGGAGAGTCCATCCGTTGTACGAATGAAGTCTGACTCTCGGCTCCTGCACGAGCATTTTAATTAAGAGAAACAGGGTGGGTGTAAGAGTGGATTGAATAGAGGAAGCCCTTGACCTCTAGTCAAAACATAGCAAGGGGTGTTTTACGACTTTGTGTAGGAAGGGATAAGCGATAGGGATAAATAAGGGATAAATAATATTATTTATTACAGGTCGCAGTCAAAGTCAAAGCAACACAATGATACGATAAAGATAATCTGGAAAACCCTGACACACCCTGTAGTTGTCACTTTTGGAAAAGACGAGCGTCCCTCCAATCATCGCCGGTGACGTGTTTTTCAGGCTCTGGAGACAGGAGCTCATGTCAGAAATGTCATTGTGAGTCGCGTTTGTTTCTGCGCCGGAGCCGTTCGTTCCCTTTGCATCCAAAGAATCTCAAAGGCGGATTATTTGTGTCGACAGGAGAGAGATTTGATGCTACGATACCGACGTCGAGAATCTCTGAGGAGGAACAAAGCGTGAGGTCCTGCAAGGTGAGTCTGTTTGTTTGCGGCTGCTTGGTGTTGCGCAAGATGAAATGGCCTTTTTCTCGCTATCGTTCCTCTCGTCGATTCATCGTGAGGTGTCGCTTCAGTTTGTTCAGAGAGATGTTTGCTTCCGCGCCCGCAGGTCATCGAAACATTTTACGGCTACGACGAAGACGTGTTGGTGGACTCGGACGGATCGTCCTTGTCTTTTCACACCGACAGAACCCCCGACACGGAACCCGAAGAGGTAGCCCGCCATTTCTGCCAGCGTATTGGCACCAAACATTCCTCTTCAGCCTGGAATCGGACTCGTCTTTGCGTCGCGGGTGCTTTGTCGCCGGTCTGACTGATTCTGGTACTAGTGCTGTGTTGCATTGGTGTGTGCATGAAGAGGCGGAGCTTCGCTACCGCCAGCTGACGCAAGAATATCAAGCGCTGCAACGAGCCTACGCTCTGCTAGCCCAGACCAGCGAAAGGGGACTACGACGCCGAGAAGGAGATCAAGGTGGCGCCCCTTCCCGCAACCCCCGGCCGGGTCGCAGCCTCCCCGTTCTCACCCAGCCTCGGGTGTTCTCTGGTCTGAAAGGAGGAGGAGGAGCCTCCCTCCTCCTCCTTTCAGACCAGAGAAAAGCTGATGGTAGAAATGGGTCACTATCAAAGCAGAGTAGCAGATCTGGAGTCAGCGCTGAAGCAACAAGGACAGGTAAGCTCATCAATGAGCACACCTTTTTCTCAGACAAAATAGCTACATTCTTCAGTCACTCATCCGTCTGGCATTACTGGACCAACCCCCCCCCCCCCCCCCCCCGAACGTGGCTGGGAAAATGCGGAGAAAAGCAAATGTCATTTTCCAGTCAACCAAAGAATTTGTGGATGAAAATGACACAACATTCCAAAGCTGTCCACGCGTTTGTCTCTTCTAGAATGTCAAGTGGGTGGAGGAGAAGCAGCTGCTGCGTCAGAGCAATCAGCAGTTGGCCGAAAAGGTGACGGAAAGAAAGGCGCTGGGCGGAGTCGCTTGGCGTCACACCTGTCGGGAAGCCCCGCAGATGAGGTCTGACTGTCTTTTCAGGTCAGGCGGATGGAGGCGGAAGAAGCGCGTCTGAAAGAGCACATCCAGGATATCCGAGACCAAAACGAACTGCTTGAGTTCCGCATCCTGGAGCTGGAGGTGGGAAGACTCGCACAAGCGTGTTGAGGCCAGAGATGTACGGACGGACGGACGGACGGACGGACGGATGCATGCCTCTGCCTTTCAGGAGAGGGAGTGGCGCTCCCCCGTCTTGAAGTTTCTGCAAGTCCGTTTCCCAGACGGCCTCAGCCCTTTGCAGATCTACTGCGAGGCCGAGGGCGTGAGCGTACGTAAGGCGTCCCTCGCAACCCTAACCTTAACCCGAGGTCCCAGAACACCTTACATTGCTCCTTGCGCCTTTCCCCCGGACATCGTCATCAGTGATCTGATGAAGAAGCTGGACATCCTGGGCTATAACGCCGTAAGTGTATGTCGAACTCCTTATGTTCGCACTCCACGAGACTCGGCGGCTCAAATGTGACTTTTGGAAGGCTTTGCGCTGAAAGAAGCTTGTTGACGCTGTGCCTTTGGGCTCTTGCAGAATCTCACCAACGAGGAGCAGGTGGTCGTGATTCACGCCAGGACCCTTCTCACCCTAGCCGAGAAGGTAACGCGCACGTCCACGCACGCTCTCGCATTCTGCTTATGTGACAGCAGCCTTTCCTCAGTGGTTAGAATACATCAAAGTGACCAAGTCAGCACTTCAACAGAAGATGTTGGACATTGAAAGTGAGAAGGTAGACAGACACGCGACATCAGCCAAGGGGAACTCCGGCAATGTGCCCCAACAATTCTGACCTTGAGCTGTGCTAGGATATGTTCTGCAAGCAGAAGGGCTACCTGGATGAAGAGTTGGACTTCAGGAAGTGTTCCATGGACCAGGCTCATAAGGTAAGCCGCCCTCAAATCTCCCGCCGGACCACTGATGGACGAGGATTGCGGCCCAGAGGATCCTGGAGCTGGAGGCCATGTTGTACGAGGCGCTACCGCAGCGGGACTGCCCCGCCACGGACGGCGAAAAAGCCAGCCACGCTGGCGTGAATGACGTGCTGACGGCGGATCAGAGAGAAGAGCTTAGGAGCGCCGTGGACCAATGGAAGCGAGCCCTGATGTGCGAGTTGAGGGAGCGCGACGCTTGCATCCTCCAAGAGAGAATGGATCTGCTGCACAGCGCGCAACAGGTAAGGGCCCAAAGCCAGCCCGGCACTTACTTGCACGCTTACTGGCTTTTGAATGCCACTTTCCATTTGTCCGTCCTAGAGGAACAAAGAGCTGAAAGAATTCATCGAAGCTCAGAAGAGACAAATCAAACAATTGGAGGAGAAGTTTCTGTTTCTCTTTCTATTCTTCTCCTTGGCCTTCATTCTGTGGCCCTAACACCAGCTGGTGAGTGAGCTCCAGCGGCACCGCACTCGACACCTCCGATACACTGCCAGCCGGTCTCAGACGTTGGCAGACGCTCCGATGCCAACGTATACCCCCCGCCACGGTGACAGAGGCACCGCGTCACACCGGCGCTCATCCAATCAGAAGGCAGGAAAAGCAAATTCACATGCAGGGCACTTTTGAACCAGAAGAGAGCGCCACAAAAAACGGTTGTTGCCCCAAACGCGCACTAAAAAGGGTCAGAATAACAAGAGTCCCACTGGCCAGCCGGGGCCACCCGTCCAGCTGTTTCTTCAGGGGGGAAAAAAATTGGAGTCACCGGTGAGTACATTTTGCATTTAGCTCTGCTTTTCTGCTTCTGTCTTCAAGTGTGTGGCATCCTGCGATCAAAGATTCAGCCAACCCCAAAGCGGTTGACCTCAACGTCCCACCACCATGCCTACCAGAGCAGGTGACGTGATGCTTTGGACATCCTTCCGTCTCAGATGCCCAAAAGTACTCTTTGCCACATCTGCGGCAATACGGTGTCTTTTCAAAGGTGCAAATAAATCCAGCGTGGGCGGAACACGCACGTCTTCGGTTTTTCCCGCTTTGTTTGTGTGACAGCTGTTGTGAAAATTTTATACAAATAAAGTTGTATAGTACAGGTTTGGCCAAGCCGCAACTCCCGAACCGCATGCGGCTCTTTTATGTTCATATCAACATTTGTGTGTGTGTGTGTGTGGGGGGGGGGGTTGTGCGTGTTGGCTTCACTTGAGTTCAATTTGGTATTTTGGTCAAAAGCGCATGTGGTGAAATTCCACAAAGTAGGATGGGCAAACACATTTCTTTAAACTATGAGTGTCAATTGGGCTCTCGAAATGGCAGGGAAAAGATGCACAGCAAAACGAAAATACGTAGATGAACACAGGACGTTTTAATCAGAGTGGGAAAGTTTCTATTTTTTGTTGAACGTGATGGCAAACCATTCTGCCTGATATGTCAGACCTCAGCGCATTTCAAAGATTCAAATCTTCAGCGCCATGCACTTCAGCTCACTCCATGCTAACATTGATCAGGCGTCGAACCCGCATCATCATGCTTAAGAGGTGGCCATGCTAACCAGTGCGCCATTATGTCAACGCATAATAACTAAGTCTACTGGTCAAAACAGCGGTTACTATATGACGTCGCTACGTCGTGGTCACGTGACGCAGACAAGACGTCAATGGACGTGGGCAGAGTTAACTTGTTTAAAAGGGAGTAGGCAGAAGAAATATTTAATTTATTTAAATCTATTTTGAGTGCACACCATTATGCCAATGCATAACAACTGTAAATCTACTAAACAAAACAGCGGTTGCTATATGACATCTGCCACGTCGTGGTCACGTGACATACGTGACGTCGATGGGCGTAACTTTCGCCGGAATTCAAATCCGCGGGGAGAGTTAACTTGTTTAAAAGAGAGTGGGCAGAAGAATTATTTAATTTATTTAAATCTATTTGGTGTGTGCGCCATTATGTCAATGCATAACAACTGTAAGTCTACTAAACAAAACAGCGGTTGCTATATGACGTCTACCACGTCGTGGTCACGTGACGCGGACGTGACGTCGACGCCTACTTTACATCCCACCGATCACAGGACCCCTCGGCTGCATAACCGTGCCCCCTTCCCAACCAATCGGATTTGCTATACGCGAAAACGACGCCAATGGAAAGAGCTTCCGCCCAAATTTAAATCCGTGGGCGTGGCTCGCAGCAGGAAGTAGGAAAATGGCGGCGATGTTGACAAAGACACAGCGGATGGTAACATACGACTAACAAGAGAAATATTTTTATTTTCTGCTTGCAACTGGACCGTCCAGAGCGTACACGGTAAGTACAACTCATCGTTTTTAAAAAGAAGTACTTTTGTTGCCCTGAAAAGCGAGTGAGCGTGGCGTTTGTGGGGGACGTCGAATTTCGACGATTCTTTCTGGTCAACGGTTGTAAATGATTGTGTTGATTAAAAAAGAAAAGTTGATGTAACTCTACTTTTAACTGCCGTTTCAGATAGATTTGGAATTGCATCACATCCAATTTTGCCTAGAGCGTACACGGTAAGTAACACTCGTTGTGTTTAAGGAGATTTACGTTTGTAATAGCAGAAGTGTAGCCGCGTTGCGTTGTACGTGTGAATGTTGGTCCGGGCGAAATGTTAATGTTTAATTTCATTCCTTTAGGTTCCACGGTGTTTGTTGGCTGCAAGTTTTCCACTGCAAGAAGAGGCTCATATCATTGACCAGGAGCGAGCTACAATGGTGAGTAGCCATAACATTTATGTTAAACACTTCCTATTTCATGTCTAACAGTACTTGATTTAACAAATAACCATAAATAAATACAGTGTGGGCACTGAAGTTAACATATGTGATTATACTGCCTAATCTGTCACCGAGTAGATTGTTGCAAAGTAATATAAGATCCAAAGTTGTAATTCAGAATAGTTTTCAAAAGAAGGCCATTAGAATTATATACAAGTCTGATTACCCTGAACAAGCTATTAATTAAATCACAAATTCTTCAATTCAAAGATTTGGTAGATTATCAGACAAATAATGTCTAACAGTAATTGATTTAACACATCACGATAAGTAGATTGAGTGTGGGCACTCTCAAGTTAACATATGTGATTATACTGCCTAATCTGTTACAGAGTATGTTGTTGCCAAGTAATGTAGAATAGATCCAAAGTAGTAATCCAGAATAGTTTTGAAGAGGCCATTAGAATAATAAACAAATCTGATTACCTTGAACATAATAACAAGCTAAGTGTTTAATATGTCCTATGAAGTCAAAATTGGGCACCATCATGTGGTGAAATTTGGAATTGCATCACATCCAATTTTGCCTGGGAACAAACAGATTACATAAATCTTAGTTTTGAATAAGCCACTCCTTCTCAAACAAGTAAACTCTGCCCATTTTGCGCAGTAGATGTTCTGTTAATATCTAGTATTTATACAAAGTCATAATTTAAATTGCTTTCAACCTTCATTCATCGGTTCAACCAACATTACTCGCTCTTATTACCAACTTGTATTGATTTAACTAAGCGTTTAATACTTCCTATCAGGTCTCAAATCGAGATTTGGCAAAATACAATTTCAGCAAATCCAATTTTGCCAGGGAACAAAAATAGATTAAATAAACTAAATAAGTCCTCTTCCCATTAAATAAATCAGAAAAGTCTGTCTTGTAACCAGTCCTCTTCAAACAAGTAAAGTCTGCCCATTTTGTGCCGTAGATTTTGTGTCTATGCCTAGTATTTAAACAAAATCATAATTTAAACGACTTCTTTCCTTCATTCACTTTGGAAATTTGGAATTGCAGCAAATCGAATTTTGGCAGGGAACAAAAATAGATCAATTAAACTAAATAAGTCTTCTTCCCATTAAATAAATTAAAAAAGTCTGTCTTGTAACCAGTCCTTTTCAAACAAGTAAAGTCTGCCCATTTTGTGCCGTCGATTTTGTGTTAATGCCTAGTATTTATACAAAATCATAATTTAAAGGACTTCATTCCTTCATTCACTTTGGAAATTTGGAATTGCAGCACATCAAATTTTGCCTGGGAAGAAAAGTAGATTAAATAAATTTAATAAGTCTTACTACTTCCCATTAAATAAATTAAATACGTCTTACTTGTTCCCACTCCTTTTCAAAACAGTAGTTTAAAACGAGGGCCCTTCACTCAATCTTTAACCCCAACCCCGCACGTTGTGTTGTATCTGTGAATGTTGGTTGTGGCCAAATGATAGTTTTCTTTCATTCGTTTAGGTTCCAAGAAAACTTGATGTAACTCTACTTTTAACTGCCGTTTCAGATAAGCGGGTATTACGTCGCAGTCATGTGCCGTGGATATGACGTAATTGCCCGAACCTCCGCCAAAATTCAAATCTGTTGGCGCGATGGCCGTGAGCCACTGAGCAGCGACGATTATCAACAGAAATATCTTTATTTTCTGCTTGCAACTGGACCGTCTAGAGCGTACACGGTAAGTAACACTCATTGTGTTTAAGGAGATTTACGTTTGTAATAGCAGAAGTGTAGCCGCGTTGCGTTGTACGTGTGAAAATTGGTCGAGGCGAAATGTTAATGTTTAATTTCATTCCTTTAGGTTCCACGGTGTTTGTTGGCTGCAAGTTTTCCACTGCAAGAAGAGGCTCGTATCATTGACCAGGAGCGAGCTACAATGGTGAGTAGCCATAACATTTATGTTAAACACTTCCTATTTCATGTCTAACAGTACTTGATTTAACAAATAACCATAAATAAATACAGTGTGGGCACTGAAGTTAACATATGTGATTATACTGCCTAATCTGTCACGGAGTAGATTGTTGCAAAGTAATATAAGATCCAAAGTTGTAATTCAGAATAGTTTTCAAAAGAAGGCCATTAGAATTATATACAAGTCTGATTACCCTTAACATAACAACAAGCTATTAATTAAATCACAAATTCTTCAATTCAAAGATTTGGTAGATTATCAGACAAATAATGTCTAACAGTAATTGATTTAACACATCACGATAAGTAGATTGAGTGTGGGCACTCTCAAGTTAACAGATATGATTATACTGCCTAATCTGTTACAGAGTATGTTGTTGCCAAGTAATGTAGAATAGATCCAAAGTAGTAATCCAGAATAGTTTTGAAGAGGCCATTAGAATAATAAACAAATCTGATTACCTTGAACATAATAACAAGCTAAGTGTTTAATATGTCCTATGAAGTCAAAATTGGGCACCATCATGTGGTGAAATTTGGAATTGCATCACATCCAATTTTGCCTGGGAACAAACAGATTAAATAAATCTTAGTTTTGAATAAGCCACTCCTTCTCAAACAAGTAAACTCTGCCCATTTCGCGCAGTAGATGTTCTGTTAATATCTAGTATTTATACAAAGTCATAATTTAAATTGCTTTCAACCTTCATTCATCGGTTCAACCAACATTACTCGCTCTTATTACCAACTTGTATTGATTTAACTAAGCGTTTAATACTTCCTATCAGGTCTCAAGGCAAGATTTGGCAAAATACAATTTCAGCAAATCCAATTTTGCCAGGGAACAAAAATAGATTAAATAAACTAAATAAGTCTTCTTCCCATTAAATAAATCAGAAAAGTCTGTCTTGTAACCAGTCCTCTTCAAACAAGTAAAGTCTGCCCATTTTGTGCCGTAGATTTTGTGTCTATGCCTAGTATTTAAACAAAATCATAATTTAAACGACTTCTTTCCTTCATTCACTTTGGAAATTTGGAATTGCAGCAAATCGAATTTTGCCAGGGAACAAAAATAGATCAATTAAACTAAATAAGTCTTCTTCCCATTAAATAAATTAAAAAAGTCTGTCTTGTAACCAGTCCTTTTCAAACAAGTAAAGTCTGCCCATTTTGTGCCGTCGATTTTGTGTTAATGCCTAGTATTTATACAAAATCATAATTTAAAGGACTTCATTCCTTCATTCACTTTGGAAATTTGGAATTGCAGCACATCAAATTTTGCCTGGGAAGAAAAGTAGATTAAATAAATTTAATAAGTCTTACTACTTCCCATTAAATAAATTAAATACGTCTTACTTGTTCCCACTCCTTTACAAAAAAGTAGTTTAAAACGAGGTCCCTTCACTCAACCTTTAACCCTATTTATTCACCTTCTAGGCTAAGTGTTAAAGGCTAAGTGTTAAAGGCTAAGTGTTAAAGGCTAAGTGTTAGAGGCTAAGTGCCAGAGGCTAGGCGCCAGAGGCGAGTTTTTGTGGGCTGAAGTTTTAGTGGGGTTAGTGTGAATACAATCCAAAAGAATACAACAGAATACAATACAATAGAATATAATACATAGATTAAATTCAATAGCTCTTACTACTTCCCATTAAATAAATTAAATACGTCTTACTTGTTCCCAATCCTTTTCAAAAAAGTAGTTTAAAACGAGGGCCCTTCACTCAACCTTTAACCTCAACCCCGCACGTCACATTGTGTTGTATCTGTGAATGTTGGTTGTGGCCAAATGATAGTTTTCTTTCATTCGTTTAGGTTCCACGGTGTTTGTTGGCTATGTTTTCCACTGTCAGAAGGATGAAAATACAAAGTACAACGCTTGGACGTGGGCGAAGACGTCACCGGTGAGTCCTTCCTTCCTATTTATTTACCTTCTAGATGCTAGAGGCTAAGTGTTAGAGGCTAAGTGTTAGAGGCTAAGTGTTAAACACAATACGAACAACACAACGATACTGCACTGAACAACACGATACCGCACTGAGAAACACGATACCGCACTGAACAACACGATACCGCACTGAACAACACCATGCCGCACTGAACACCATGCCACACTGAACAACACCATCCCGCACTGAACAACACCATGCCGCACTGAACGACACCATGCCGCACTGAAAGACACCATGCCGCACTGAACGACACCATGCCGCACTGAAAGACACCATCCCGCACTGAACACCATGCCGCACTGAACAACACCATCCTGCACTGAACAACACCATCCCGCACTGAACAACACCATGCCGCACTGAACAACATTATGCCGCACTGAACATTATGCCGCACTGAACAACACCATGCCGCACTGAACAACACCATGCCGCACTGAACAACATTATGCCGCACTGAACAACACCATGCCGCACTGAACAACACCATGCCGCACTGAACAACACCATGCCGCACTGAACAACATTATGCCGCACTGAACAACACCATGCCGCACTGAACAACACCATCCTGCACTGAACAACACCATTCCGCATTGAACACCATGCCGCACTGAACAACACCATCCCGCACTGAACAACACCATCCCGCACTGAACAACACCATGCCGCACTGAACAACATTATGCCGCACTGAACAACATTATGCCGCACTGAACAACACCATGCCGCACTGAACAACACCATGCCGCACTGAACAACACCATGCCGCACTGAACAACATTATAACGCACTGAACAACACCATCCCGCACTGAACAACACCATGCCGCACTAAACAACATTATGCCGCACTGAACAACATTATGCCGAAATGAACAACACCATGCCGCACTGAACAACACCATGCCGCACTGAACAACACCATCCTGCACTGAACAACACCATCCCGCACTGAACAACACCATGCCGCACTGAACAACACCATGCCGCACTGAACAACACCATGCCGCAATGAACAACACCATCCCGCACTGAACAACATTATGCCGCACTGAACAACATTATGCCGCACTGAACAACATTATGCCGCACTGAACAACACCATGCCGCACTGAACAACACCATCCTGCACTGAACAACACCATCCCGCACTGAACAACACCATGCCGCACTGAACAACATTATGGCGCACTGAACAACATTATGCCGCACTGAACAACACCATGCCGCACTGAACAACACCATGCCGCACTGAACAACACCATGCCGCAATGAACAACACCATCCCGCACTGAACAACACCATGCCGCACTGAGCAACACCATGCCGCACTGAACAACACCATCCTGCACTGAACAACACCATGCCGCACTGAACAACACCATTCCGCACTGAACAACACCATGCCGCACTGAACAACATTACGCTGCACTGAACAACACCATGCCGCACTGAACAACACCATGCCGCACTGAACAACACCATGCCGCATTGAACAACACCATGCCGCATTGAACAACACCATGCCGCACTGAACAACATCATCCTGCACTGAACAACACCATGCCGCATTGAACAACACCATGCCGCACTGAACAACACCATCCTGCACTGAACAACACCATCCCGCACTGAACAACACCATCCCGCATTGAACAACACCATCCTGCACTGAACAACACCATGCCGCACTGAACAACACCATGCCGCACTGAACAACACCATTCCGCACTGAACAACACCATGCCGCACTGAACAACACCATCCTGCACTGAACAACACCATCCCGCACTGAACAACACCATGCCGCATTGAACAACACCATCCTGCACTGAACAACACCATCCTGCACTGAACAACACCATGCCGCACTGAACAACACCATGCCGCACTGAACAACACCATGCCGCACTGAACAACATTATGCCGCACTGAACAACATTATGTCGCACTGAACAACACCATGCCGCACTGAACAACACCATGCCGCACTGAACAACATTATGCCGCACTGAAAAACACCATGCCGCACTGAACAACACCATCCCGCACTGAACAACACCATGCCGCATTGAACAACACCATGCCGCACTGAACAACACCATGCTGCACTGAACAACATTATGCTGCACTGAACAACACGATCCTGCATTGAACAACACCATGCCGCACTGAACAACACCATCCTGCACTGAACAACACCATCCTGCACTGAACAACACCACCCCGCACTGAACAACACGATCCCGCATTGAACACCATCCCGCACTGAACAACACCATGCCGCACTGAACAACACCATTCCGCACTGAACAACACCATGCCGCACTGAACAACACCATGCCGCACTGAACAACACCATGCCGCACTGAACAACACCATGCCGCACTGAACAACATTATGCCGCACTGAACAACACCATGCCGCACTGAACAACATTATGCCGCACTGAACAACACCATGCCGCACTGAACAACACCATCCCGCACTGAACAACACCATGCCGCACTGAACAACATTATGGCGCACTGAACAACATTATGCCGCACTGAACAACACCATGCCGCACTGAACAACACCACCCCGCACTGAACAACACGATCCCGCATTGAACAACACCATCCTGCACTGAACAACACCATCCCGCACTGAACAACACCATGCCGCACTGAACAACACCATGCCGCACTGAACAACACCATGCCGCAATGAACAACACCATCCCGCACTGAACAACATTATGCCGCACTGAACAACATTATGCCGCACTAAACAACCTTATGTCGCACTGAACAACACCATGCCGCACTGAACAAAACCATGCTGCACTGAACAACATTATGCCGCACTGAACAACACGATCCCGCATTGAACAACACCATCCCGCAGTGAACAACACCATGCCGCATTGAACAACACCATGCCGCACTGAACAACACCATGCTGCACTGAACAACATTATGCTGCACTGAACAACACGATCCTGCATTGAACAACACCATGCCGCACTGAACAACACCATCCTGCACTGAACAACACCATGCCGCACTGAACAACACCATGCCGCACTGAACAACATTATGCCGCACTGAAAAACACCATGCCGCACTGAACAACACCATCCCGCACTGAACAACACCATGCCGCATTGAACAACACCATGCCGCACTGAACAACACCATGCTGCACTGAACAACATTATGCTGCACTGAACAACACGATCCTGCATTGAACAACACCATGCCGCACTGAACAACACCATCCTGCACTGAACAACACCATCCTGCACTGAACAACACCACCCCGCACTGAACAACACGATCCCGCATTGAACAACACCATCCCGTACTGAACAACACCATGCCGCACTGAACAACACCATTCCGCACTGAACAACACCATGCCGCACTGAACAACACCATGCCGCACTGAACAACACCATGCCGCACTGAACAACACCATGCCGCACTGAACAACATTATGCCGCACTGAACAACACCATGCCGCACTGAACAACACCATCCCGCACTGAACAACACCATGCCGCATTGAACAACACCATGCCGCACTGAACAACACCATCCTGCACTGAACAACACCATCCCGCACTAAACAACACCATGCCGCACTGAACAACATTATGGCGCACTGGACAACATTATGCCGCACTGAACAACACCATGCCGCACTGAACAACACCATGCCGCACTGAACAACACCATGCCGCACTGAACAACACCATGCCGCACTGAACAACATTATGCCGCACTGAACAACACCATGCCGCACTGAACAACACCATGCCGCACTGAACAACACGATCCCGCATTGAACAACACCATCCTGCACTGAACAACACCATGCCGCACTGAACAACACCATGCCGCACTGAACAACACCATTCCGCACTGAACAACACCATGCCGCACTGAACGACACCATCCTGCACTGAACAACACCATCCCGCACTGAACAACACCATGCCGCATTAAACAACACCATGCCGCACTGAACAACACCATCCTGCACTGAACAACACCATGCCGCACTGAACAACATTATGCCGCACTGAACAACATTATGCCGCACTAAACAACATTATGTCGCACTGAACAACACCATGCCGCACTGAACAACACCATGCTGCACTGAACAACATTATGCCGCACTGAACAACACGATCCCGCATTGAACAACACCATCCTGCAGTGAACAACACCATGCCGCATTGAACAACACCATGCCGCACTGAACAACACCATGCTGCACTGAACAACATTATGCTGCACTGAACAACACGATCCTGCATTGAACAACACCATGCCGCACTGAACAACACCATGCCGCACTGAACAACATTATGCCGCATTGAACAACACCATGCCGCACTGAACAACACCATGCCGCACTGAACAACATTATGCTGCACTGAACAACACGATCCTGCATTGAACAACACCATCCCGCACTGAACAACACCATCCCGCATTGAACAACACCATGCCGCACTGAACAACACCATCCTGCACTGAACAACACCATCCCGCACTAAACAACACCATGCCGCACTGAACAACATTATGGCGCACTGGACAACATTATGCCGCACTGAACAACACCATGCCGCACTGAACAACACCATGCCGCACTGAACAACACCATGCCGCACTGAACAACACCATGCCGCACTGAACAACATTATGCCGCACTGAACAACACCATCCCGCACTGAACAACACCATGCCGCACTGAACAACACGATCCCGCATTGAACAACACCATCCTGCACTGAACAACACCATGCCGCACTGAACAACACCATGCCGCACTGAACAACACCATTCCGCACTGAACAACACCATGCCGCACTGAACAACACCATCCTGCACTGAACAACACCATCCCGCACTGAACAACACCATGCCGCATTGAACAACACCATGCCGCACTGAACAACACCATCCTGCACTGAACAACACCATGCCGCACTGAACAACACCATGCCGCACTGAACAACACCATGCCGCACTGAACAACATTATGCCGCACGGAACAACATTATGCCGCACTAAACAACATTATGTCGCACTGAACAACACCATGCCGCACTGAACAACACCATGCTGCACTGAACAACATTATGCCGCACTGAACAACACGATCCCGCATTGAACAACACCATCCCGCAGTGAACAACACCATGCCGCATTGAACAACACCATGCCGCACTGAACAACACCATGCTGCACTGAACAACATTATGCTGCACTGAACAACACGATCCTGCATTGAACAACACCATGCCGCACTGAACAACACCATCCTGCACTGAACAACACCTTTCCACACTGAACAACACCATGCCGCACTGAACAACATTATGCCGCACCGAACAACACCATGCCGCACTGAACAACACCATGCCGCACTGAACAACACCATGCCGCACTGAACAACACCATGCCGCAATGAACAACACCATCCCGCACTGAACAACACCATGCCGCATTGAAAAACACCATGCCGCACTGAACAACACCATCCCGCACTGAACAACACCACCCCGCACTGAACAACACGATCCCGCATTGAACAACACCATCCCGGACTGAACAACACCATGCCGCACTGAACAACACCATTCCGCACTGAACAACACCATGCCGCACTGAACAACACCATGCCGCACTGAACAACACCATGCCGCACTGAACAACACCATGCCGCACTGAACAACATTATGCCGCACTGAACAACACCATGCCGCACTGAACAACACCATCCCGCACTGAACAACACCATGCCGCATTGAACAACACCATGCCGCACTGACCAACACCATCCTGCACTGAACAACACCATCCCGCACTGAACAACACCATGCCGCACTGAACAACATTATGGCGCACTGAACAACATTATGCCGCACTGAACAACACCATGCCGCACTGAACAACATTATGCCGCACTGAACAACACCATGCCGCACTGAACAACATTATGCCGCACTGAACAACATTATGCCGCACTGAACAACACCATGCCGCACTGAACAACACCATGCCGCACTGAACAACACCATGCCGCACTGAACAACACGACGTCGCACTGAACAACACGACGCCGCACAGAACAACACGACGCCGCACAGAATAACACAATACCGCACAGAACAACACAATACCGCACAACCAGTTTTAGATAATATTACGTCGCAGTCATGTGACGCGGACATGACGTCAATAGGCGGAACTCACGGCAAAATTATAATCCGTGGGCGTGGCTTGCAACAGGAAGTAGGAAAGCGGCAGTTCTGGCAAACAAGACACAGCGGTTAGTAACACGATGACTAACAAGGCAAATATTTTTGTTTTCAGCTTGCAACTTGACCGTCTAGAGCGTACAAGGTAATTACAACTGTTTTTTATTAGCCCTGAAAAGCGAGGGAGTGTGGCGTTTGGGAGGAATGTCGAACTCGGCGTCTGCTTCCAGCCACAGACGCCAAATTTCGACGATTATTTCGACTGGTCAACGGTTGTAAATTATTGCGTTGACTAAAAACTTTATTTAACTCTACTCTTAACTTTGCCGTTTCAGATATGCGGGTATTACACCGCGGAAATGACGTCAATAGGCTGAACTCTCGCCAAAATTCAAATCTGTGGGCGCAATGGCCTTGAGCGAGACACCGGATACAAACACGACGATTATCAACAGAAATATCTTTATTTTCTGCTTGCAAGTGGACCGTCTAGAGCGTACACGGTAAGTACAACTCATTGTGTTTAAAAAGATTTACGTTTGTGTAGTTTGCGTTGCGTTGTATCTGTGAATGTTGGTTGAGGCTAAATGTTAATGTTTAATTTCATTCCTTTAGGTTCCACGGTGTTTGTTGGCTGTATGTTTTCCACTGCAAGAAGAGGCTCGTATCATTGACCAGCAGGAGCTACAATGGTGAGTACCCCTTTCGTCTTCCATTTATGTTAAACACTTCCTATTTCATGTCTAACAGTACTCGATTTAACAAATAACCATAAATAAATACAGTGTGGGCAGTCACGTTAACATATGTGATTATCCTGCCTAATATGTTTATCACAAATATGTCACTAATCACTAATATGTTTATTTGTTTATCACAACACCTTTGGACCTTCAGCAATCGATTATTTCCCTTCATCTACATAGAGACAGAACGATGGTGTCTTAAACATCTCATTCATTTCACCAAATAACTTCACGCAGGTGGATAACGGCCGTCTCGGTCACGCTATGTTGCGTGATGCAGTTTTGAAGAACCAAATGCATTTATTCAATGAATAAGTCAAGCTAGTTCTATGTTTATGATGTTGTAAGTTACGGTACCGATTGAAGTTGAGTTCGAAGCCAGTGGAAAACAGCGCTGCGTTTGTGCTCTCCAGGTACAAATGTTGTGATCTCTGACTGACGACCGGGCGAGACTCGAGTAAGAGATGTCCAAACGAGCTCCGGCAGGGCGGGCCAAGGCGGAGCGAACGGACGCCCTTCAGGCCGCCAATGACGAGCTGAGAACCAAACTGATGGACGTCCAGTTAGAACTTCAGCAGGAGAAGAACAAGGTGAAAACCTCAACAGACAGACACTGCCTGCCTCCCTGCCTGCCTCCCTGCCTGCCTCCCTGCCTGCCTCCCTCCCTCCCAGTTTTCCCGATGTAGATTAGACATGCGTGTGCCATGACTGTGTCAGCCTACATCAACAAATGCACCGAGGACGTCAGCACCACTAAGAATATCATCACCCGGGGCAACCAACGACCCTGGATGACTGAGGAGGTACGTCAAACGCTACGAGCGCGGAACTCTGCCTTCAAGTCTGGCGACAAGGAGACACTGAGGACAGCGAGAGCCAACTTGAACCGTGCCATCAGGATAGCGAAGCGAGACCGCAGTCGAAAATTTCAGGATCGTTTCCACGACGTCAAAAACATCAGGAGTATGTGGCAAGGCATACGGGCGATTACAGACTACAACTCACCCTCCCCCCCCCCGGTGGGTGTAGTTGATGCTGACTTTCTAAATGGTCTAAATAACTTCTTTGGGAGGTTCGAGGCACTAAACGGCACTCCAGCAGTTAAAACTGTCCCCCATCAGGAAGAGGAGGTACTCTGCCTTGACTCCGCCGATGTGTTGAAGACCCTGAGGAGAGTCAACCCCTGTAAGGCCCCTGGCCCCGACAACATTCCTGGGCGTGTGTTCAGGGAATGTGCAAGTCATCTGGCTGGGGTCATCACAGACATTTTTAACACCTCGCTGGGCCAAGCCACAGTGCCGGCGTGCTTTAAGACTGCCTCCATCATTCCGGTGCCGAAGAAACCTCAAATCACCTCATTTAATGATTACCGGCCTGTTGCACTGACTCCGGTTATGATGAAGTGCTTCGAAAGGCTGCTTAAAGGTCACATCGTTTCCGGACTCCCCCTATTATTTGACCCGTTCCAGTTTGCCGACCGGCAAAACCGCTCCACTCAGGACGCCATCTCCTCCGTTCTTCACCTGAGCCTGGCTCACCTGGAGGAGAAGAACACCCATGTGCGGAGGCTGTTCCTGGACTTCAGCTCAGCGTTTAACACCATCATCCCACAGCATCTGGTAGGAAAATTGGAACACCTGGGCTTCAACACCCCCCTTCGCAACTGGCTGCTAGACTTCCTCACCAACAGACCTCAGTCAGTCCGGGTCGGACAGAACACCTCTGATGTCATCACCCTCAGCACAGGCTCCCTTCAGGGCTGCGTCCTGAGCCCCCTGCTGTGCACCCTGATGACACACGACTGCGTCCTCAGGTTCACCACCAATCACATCGTGAAGTCAGCAGACGACACAACGGTGGTGGGGCTCATCAGAGACAACAACGACCTGGACTACAGAGAGGAGGTGGAGCAGCTGGTGGGCTGGTGCAGAGAAAACAGCCTGATCCTGAATAAGGAGAAGATGAAGGAGATCATCGTCGACTTCAGGAAAAAACAGCCTCACCACGCTCCACTGATCATCAACAGCTCAGCTGTGGAGGTGGTCAGCACCACCAAATTCCTGGGGGTCCACATCACAGAAGACCTCACCTGGACTATGAACACTACGGCACTGGTCAAGAGGGCACAGAAGCGCTTGTACTTCCTGCGGAGGATGAGGAGAGCCCACCTGCCCCCACCCATCATGAGGACGTTCTACAGGAGCACCATAGAGAGCATTCTGACAAGCTGTCTCTCTGTGTGGTGTGGAGGCTGCACCGCCTCCGATTGGAAGAACGTGAGGAGAGTGGTGAGGACAGCAGAGAGGATCATAGGGGCTCCTCTTCCCTCCATTCAGGACATTTCATCTCAGCGCTGCATGTCCCGTGCCCGTAACATCATCAATGACCCATCACACCCCCACCATGGACTGTTCTCCCTGCTGCCCTCTGGGAAGAGGTTTGCAGCATCCGCTGCAGGTCCACCAGGTTCTGCAACAGCTTTTTCCCTGCTGTCATCAGACTGTTGAACACTAGAACTGTTGAGCTCTAAACTGAACTCTGCATCACACATTCACAGAACTGTACTTTATGACACTACGGACCTCTATCTTGCACTATCTCGCACTACCAACTTTACTGAACTTGTATAAACCCTTTAAATAGAAGTTTAATACATGGTTTAGCATTCCTCTGCACACTCTTGAATACTGTTTTGCCTACTTGCACTATTGCATAATTATCACTGCTGCACTTTATACTTATTTTTAATATATATATATATATATATATATATATATATATATATATAGTATATATGTATATATATATATTTTCATAGGATATGTTACTTCTATTCAACTGCAATATCACTACTTTGTTGTAAGACGTATGCAACGGAATTTCGTTTTGTATGCACCATGTGCAGACAAGATGACAATAAAGTTTGTCTAAGTCTAAGTCATGTCAGGTCAGCTGTCTGGAGAGAGAGAGAAGTCAGGACCTGCGGGCGGAGCACCACCGTGCCACCGCCGCCATGACGGAACTCAAAAGCAAACTCCATGAGGAGAAGCAGAAAGAGTTAGCCATTACCAGGGAGACATTACTGCGGCAGCATGAAATGGAGCTGATGAGAGTGATCAAAATCAAAGATGGAGAGATCCAGCGACTGAATGCCTTGGTCCTCAGCCTGAGGGACGGCTCCATGGACAAGGTGATCCGCTCTATCCGTGTCTGACTATCCGCACGCCACGTCGGGCTTCGATGCGGCCGCTACCGTATTGTGTAGCTTGTCCCCAGTAAGCGTCGCGGCGCTCCGTTGCGGTCTCAACGGCCCGGTGTGGCGCAATGTCTGCTCAGGTGAGGAGGGGGGGCGCTTTGCTGGCGGAGGTGGAGGAGACGCGGCGGTGTCGGGAGACCGAGCGGTGTCGCCTCCACCAGGAGCGCGGAAGAAGCCCTGGCAGCGGCCCAGCAGGCCTGGCAGTCCCGAGCGGCCGAGCTCCGATCGGCTCATCACCAGCATCGGGAGGAGCTGAGCCGAACCAAGAGAGACTGCGAGAGGGAGATCCGCCGACTGGTAGGACTGATCAGATGCGCGGTGCGTGGCTATGTTCCCAATTTCGTTGTATACCTGCAGTGCAATGACACCTAAGGCATTCTATTCTATTCTATTTCACAAGAAGAAAATGTCCGGTTGCTCGCTTCGCTTTTGTCACAGCAAAGGTGTTCTAGTCGATTCAAGAAAAAAATTGGCCGGTTGCTCTCTTTGTTTTTGTCACAATTCTGGCAAATGAGTTTGCCCGCCTGCCTGAGCGCTCCCCGTTTGTACATCCAGACGGATGAGATCAAGCTGAAAGACAGAGCGGTTAGTGTTTTGGATGAAGCCCTGGGGCCCACAACTGCGTTTTCATTATTTTGTTATTCTTGTGTGTTTATAGTTAAAATATAGTCCTATTAATTTGTATTCAGCCATAATGGCAATGTGTCACCATTCTGTAACACTATTGTGAACTTGTCTCCGTTATTTCTTTAAAACCACCTCATCACACACTTGCAGTACGCATGACTTAGTTCGTTGCTGGAGGAAGGTAGCACAAAAACAGTTTTGAACTTTGAACGAGTGCTTGTGTGTGTGTGTTGCGGGGCGTTTTCAGTCTCAGGAGGATCGGGACACGCGACGGTTTCATCTGAAAATCGCTGAGCTCAGCGCAGTCATCAGGAAACTGGAGGATCGAAACGCCCTGCTTTCTGAAGAGCGCAATGAACTGGTAATTTATTGACGGCACGCTTGAAGGTTTGCGCTACGTTTGATGCGCGCCATCCAGCGAGGCACCCATTGCGCTTGCTTATTAGTTGAGCGGCGCGGCGAGTCGGTTGCCTGGTAGATGTCTTTTATTGGGAGCCAAAGCCACGATTCCGTTCAAACCGATGCAAAAGGAATGGATACGTTCTGGCCCGCGTGTTGTGCGTCTTTCACATCCCGCACTTCATGCTTGCAGCTAAAGCGACTGAGAGAAACAGAAAGCCAGTTTCTGCCACTCCTGTACAAAAACAAACGCCTGAGCAGGAAGAATGAAGAACTCTCGCTGGTGCTGTGTCGCCTTGAAAACAAAGTGCGCTTTGTCACCCAGGAGAACGAGGAGATGGCAAGCTTGGTAAGTCGACGCGGACAACGGCGGCGTGCCAACAGAGTCCACTGCATTTGTGTTCCACAGAGAAGGCCTAGTTCGCTCAATGACCTGGACCGCGGTTGCGGCCAGCAGGACGGTGAAATGGAGTTCCTTCAAGTTGTGGAGCAGCGGCACATCATCGACGACTTGTCCAAGGTCTTCAGGCAGGCGACTCGGTGCACGTACGGCAGCGCCGCGCTCGCTCGCTGTCGCCAGGAAACCTTTTCCGTCCAAAGCTTGGCCGGCGGCCGCCATCCAAAAAATTGGCCCCTTAAATTCCGACCTTTCAAGCAGGAGCATTGTGCGCACGCGTTTGAACACGCTTTAGACTTGTTTTGCCGTTTTCAGCAGCTCAAAGCTCCCGTTTTGTCAGCGCCTTTGCCACTCGCTGTGCGCTGAAAACGACGGACTTGCCCGGCTGCTCAGCCCGTCAACCATGAGCCGCGAGCGCGACGTCATTGTCCGTAGGCAGCTAGTGGCAAAATGCACCCTGTTAGAGTTGCGCTCGCTCCAACTTATTTTGCAAGAACCACACGGGAGACAAGTAAGTTCTTTTGGACACCTGCAGGTGGAGAGTCCATCCGTTGTACGAATGAAGTCTGACTCTCGGCTCCTGCACGAGCATTTTAATTAAGAGAAACAGGGTGGGTGTAAGAGTGGATTGAATAGAGGAAGCCCTTGACCTCTAGTCAAAACATAGCAAGGGGTGTTTTACGACTTTGTGTAGGAAGGGATAAGCGATAGGGATAAATAAGGGATAAATAATATTATTTATTACAGGTCGCAGTCAAAGTCAAAGCAACACAATGATACGATAAAGATAATCTGGAAAACCCTGACACACCCTGTAGTTGTCACTTTTGGAAAAGACGAGCGTCCCTCCAATCATCGCCGGTGACGTGTTTTTCAGGCTCTGGAGACAGGAGCTCATGTCAGAAATGTCATTGTGAGTCGCGTTTGTTTCTGCGCCGGAGCCGTTCGTTCCCTTTGCATCCAAAGAATCTCAAAGGCGGATTATTTGTGTCGACAGGAGAGAGATTTGCTGCTACGATACCGACGTCGAGAATCTCTGAGGAGGAACAAAGCGTGAGGTCCTGCAAGGTGAGTCTGTTTGTTTGCGGCTGCTTGGTGTTGCGCAAGATGAAATGGCCTTTTTCTCGCTATCGTTCCTCTCGTCGATTCATCGTGAGGTGTCGCTTCAGTTTGTTCAGAGAGATGTTTGCTTCCGCGCCCGCAGGTCATCGAAACATTTTACGGCTACGACGAAGACGTGTTGGTGGACTCGGACGGATCGTCCTTGTCTTTTCACACCGACAGAACCCCCGACACGGAACCCGAAGAGGTAGCCCGCCATTTCTGCCAGCGTATTGGCACCAAACATTCCTCTTCAGCCTGGAATCGGACTCGTCTTTGCGTCGCGGGTGCTTTGTCGCCGGTCTGACTGATTCTGGTACTAGTGCTGTGTTGCATTGGTGTGTGCATGAAGAGGCGGAGCTTCGCTACCGCCAGCTGACGCAAGAATATCAAGCGCTGCAACGAGCCTACGCTCTGCTAGCCCAGACCAGCGAAAGGGGACTACGACGCCGAGAAGGAGATCAAGGTGGCGCCCCTTCCCGCAACCCCCGGCCGGGTCGCAGCCTCCCCGTTCTCACCCAGCCTCGGGTGTTCTCTGGTCTGAAAGGAGGAGGAGGAGCCTCCCTCCTCCTCCTTTCAGACCAGAGAAAAGCTGATGGTAGAAATGGGTCACTATCAAAGCAGAGTAGCAGATCTGGAGTCAGCGCTGAAGCAACAAGGACAGGTAAGCTCATCAATGAGCACACCTTTTTCTCAGACAAAATAGCTACATTCTTCAGTCACTCATCCGTCTGGCATTACTGGACCAACCCCCCCCCCCCCCCCCCCCAAACGTGGCTGGGAAAATGCGGAGAAAAGCAAATGTCATTTTCCAGTCAACCAAAGAATTTGTAGATGAAAATGACACAACATTCCAAAGCTGTCCACGCGTTTGTCTCTTCTAGAATGTCAAGTGGGTGGAGGAGAAGCAGCTGCTGCGTCAGAGCAATCAGCAGTTGGCCGAAAAGGTGACGGAAAGAAAGGCGCTGGGCGGAGTCGCTTGGCGTCACACCTGTCGGGAAGCCCCGCAGATGAGGTCTGACTGTCTTTTCAGGTCAGGCGGATGGAGGCGGAAGAAGCGCGTCTGAAAGAGCACATCCAGGATATCCGAGACCAAAACGAACTGCTTGAGTTCCGCATCCTGGAGCTGGAGGTGGGAAGACTCGCACAAGCGTGTTGAGGCCAGAGATGTGACGGACGGACGGACGGACGGACGGACGGATGCATGCCTCTGCCTTTCAGGAGAGGGAGTGGCGCTCCCCCGTCTTGAAGTTTCTGCAAGTCCGTTTCCCAGACGGCCTCAGCCCTTTGCAGATCTACTGCGAGGCCGAGGGCGTGAGCGTACGTAAGGCGTCCCTCGCAACCCTAACCTTAACCCGAGGTCCCAGAACACCTTACATTGCTCCTTGCGCCTTTCCCCCGGACATCGTCATCAGTGATCTGATGAAGAAGCTGGACATCCTGGGCTATAACGCCGTAAGTGTATGTCGAACTCCTTATGTTCGCACTCCACGAGACTCGGCGGCTCAAATGTGACTTTTGGAAGGCTTTGCGCTGAAAGAAGCTTGTTGACGCTGTGCCTTTGGGCTCTTGCAGAATCTCACCAACGAGGAGCAGGTGGTCGTGATTCACGCCAGGACCCTTCTCACCCTAGCCGAGAAGGTAACGCGCACGTCCACGCACGCTCTCGCATTCTGCTTATGTGACAGCAGCCTTTCCTCAGTGGTTAGAATACATCAAAGTGACCAAGTCAGCACTTCAACAGAAGATGTTGGACATTGAAAGTGAGAAGGTAGACAGACACGCGACATCAGCCAAGGGGAACTCCGGCAATGTGCCCCAACAATTCTGACCTTGAGCTGTGCTAGGATATGTTCTGCAAGCAGAAGGGCTACCTGGATGAAGAGTTGGACTTCAGGAAGTGTTCCATGGACCAGGCTCATAAGGTAAGCCGCCCTCAAATCTCCCGCCGGACCACTGATGGACGAGGATTGCGGCCCAGAGGATCCTGGAGCTGGAGGCCATGTTGTACGAGGCGCTACCGCAGCGGGACTGCCCCGCCACGGACGGCGAAAAAGCCAGCCACGCTGGCGTGAATGACGTGCTGACGGCGGATCAGAGAGAAGAGCTTAGGAGCGCCGTGGACCAATGGAAGCGAGCCCTGATGTGCGAGTTGAGGGAGCGCGACGCTTGCATCCTCCAAGAGAGAATGGATCTGCTGCACAGCGCGCAACAGGTAAGGGCCCAAAGCCAGCCCGGCACTTACTTGCACGCTTACTGGCTTTTGAATGCCACTTTCCATTTGTCCGTCCTAGAGGAACAAAGAGCTGAAAGAATTCATCGAAGCTCAGAAGAGACAAATCAAACAATTGGAGGAGAAGTTTCTGTTTCTCTTTCTATTCTTCTCCTTGGCCTTCATTCTGTGGCCCTAACACCAGCTGGTGAGTGAGCTCCAGCGGCACCGCACTCGACACCTCCGATACACTGCCAGCCGGTCTCAGACGTTGGCAGACGCTCCGATGCCAACGTATACCCCCCGCCACGGTGACAGAGGCACCGCGTCACACCGGCGCTCATCCAATCAGAAGGCAGGAAAAGCAAATTCACATGCAGGGCACTTTTGAACCAGAAGAGAGCGCCACAAAAAACGGTTGTTGCCCCAAACGCGCACTAAAAAGGGTCAGAATAACAAGAGTCCCACTGGCCAGCCGGGGCCACCCGTCCAGCTGTTTCTTCAGGGGGGAAAAAAATTGGAGTCACCGGTGAGTACATTTTGCATTTAGCTCTGCTTTTCTGCTTCTGTCTTCAAGTGTGTGGCATCCTGCGATCAAAGATTCAGCCAACCCCAAAGCGGTTGACCTCAACGTCCCACCACCATGCCTACCAGAGCAGGTGACGTGATGCTTTGGACATCCTTCCGTCTCAGATGCCCAAAAGTACTCTTTGCCACATCTGCGGCAATACGGTGTCTTTTCAAAGGTGCAAATAAATCCAGCGTGGGCGGAACACGCACGTCTTCGGTTTTTCCCGCTTTGTTTGTGTGACAGCTGTTGTGAAAATTTTATACAAATAAAGTTGTATAGTACAGGTTTGGCCAAGCCGCAACTCCCGAACCGCATGCGGCTCTTTTATGTTCATATCAACATTTGTGTGTGTGTGTGTGGGGGGGGGGGGGGGGGGTTGTGCGTGTTGGCTTCACTTGAGTTCAATTTGGTATTTTGGTCAAAAGCGCATGTGGTGAAATTCCACAAAGTAGGATGGGCAAACACATTTCTTTAAACTATGAGTGTCAATTGGGCTCTCGAAATGGCAGGGAAAAGATGCACAGCAAAACGAAAATACGTAGATGAACACAGGACGTTTTAATCAGAGTGGGAAAGTTTCTATTTTTTGTTGAACGTGATGGCAAACCATTCTGCCTGATATGTCAGACCTCAGCGCATTTCAAAGATTCAAATCTTCAGCGCCATGCACTTCAGCTCACTCCATGCTAACATTGATCAGGCGTCGAACCCGCATCATCATGCTTAAGAGGTGGCCATGCTAACCAGTGCGCCATTATGTCAACGCATAATAACTAAGTCTACTGGTCAAAACAGCGGTTACTATATGACGTCGCTACGTCGTGGTCACGTGACGCAGACAAGACGTCAATGGACGTGGGCAGAGTTAACTTGTTTAAAAGGGAGTAGGCAGAAGAAATATTTAATTTATTTAAATCTATTTTGAGTGCACACCATTATGCCAATGCATAACAACTGTAAATCTACTAAACAAAACAGCGGTTGCTATATGACATCTGCCACGTCGTGGTCACGTGACATACGTGACGTCGATGGGCGTAACTTTCGCCGGAATTCAAATCCGCGGGGAGAGTTAACTTGTTTAAAAGAGAGTGGGCAGAAGAATTATTTAATTTATTTAAATCTATTTGGTGTGTGCGCCATTATGTCAATGCATAACAACTGTAAGTCTACTAAACAAAACAGCGGTTGCTATATGACGTCTGCCACGTCGTGGTCACGTGACGCGGACGTGACGTCGACGCCTACTTTACATCCCACCGATCACAGGACCCCTCGGCTGCATAACCGTGCCCCCTTCCCAACCAATCGGATTTGCTATACGCGAAAACGACGCCAATGGAAAGAGCTTCCGCCCAAATTTAAATCCGTGGGCGTGGCTCGCAGCAGGAAGTAGGAAAATGGCGGCGATGTTGACAAAGACACAGCGGACGGTAACATACGACTAACAAGAGAAATATTTTTATTTTCTGCTTGCAACTGGACCGTCCAGAGCGTACACGGTAAGTACAACTCATCGTTTTTAAAAAGAAGTACTTTTGTTGCCCTGAAAAGCGAGTGAGCGTGGCGTTTGTGGGGGACGTCGAATTTCGACGATTCTTTCTGGTCAACGGTTGTAAATGATTGTGTTGATTAAAAAAGAAAACTTGATGTAACTCTACTTTTAACTGCCGTTTCAGATAGATTTGGAATTGCATCACATCCAATTTTGCCTAGAGCGTACACGGTAAGTAACACTCGTTGTGTTTAAGGAGATTTACGTTTGTAATAGCAGAAGTGTAGCCGCGTTGCGTTGTACGTGTGAATGTTGGTCCGGGCGAAATGTTAATGTTTAATTTCATTCCTTTAGGTTCCACGGTGTTTGTTGGCTGCAAGTTTTCCACTGCAAGAAGAGGCTCATATCATTGACCAGGAGCGAGCTACAATGGTGAGTAGCCATAACATTTATGTTAAACACTTCCTATTTCATGTCTAACAGGACTTGATTTAACAAATAACCATAAATAAATACAGTGTGGGCACTGAAGTTAACATACCGTATTTGCCGGTGTATTGGTCGACCTTTTTCGATCCAAAATCGACCGAAAAAAATCGACCTCGACTTATACACCGAGTCATAAAATTTAACTTCGTATTCATCGCTTCAAATGTGATGGTAACCAAGGCCGTTTCTCATGCATCTCATTGTGCGTTGCACTTAGAAAATTTGAACCGGGCGGCGTGCGCGAGTGCGCGGCCCGCTGGAAGTCGAATGAGGCGCCGCCACCACCTCCGCGGTGCTTATAAACAGCCGATCCGCTCGGCGGGGGCTATTTTCGGCCACTTGGCTCGTGCGCACGGCCTCCCGGATGTGCCGGGCGGGTGCGCGAGCTCGCCGGCCGCTGGAAGTCGAATGAGACGCCGCGACCACCTCCGCGGTGCTTATAAACAGCCGATCCGCTCGGCGGGGGCTATTTTCGGCCACTTGGCTCGTGCGCACGGCCTCCCGGATGTGCCGGGCGGGTGCGCGAGCTCGCCGGCCGCTGGAAGTCGAATGAGGCGCCGCCACCACCTCCGCGGTGCTTATAAACAGCCGATCCGCTCGGCGGGGGCTATTTTTGGCCACTTGGCTCGTGCGCACGGCCTCCCGGATGTGCCGGGCGGGTGCGCGAGCTCGCCGGCCGCTGGAAGTCCAATGAGGCGCCGCGATCTCCTCCGCGGTGCTTATAAAGTGCCGATCCGCTCGGCTTGGAGCTATAACAGGTGTTGTGCTCGATTTGGTTCCCCCGTGAGATTTTGTTCCCCCTGCCACGGGAGCGCGCACGCCTTGTTTGGAAAGCGAAAAACCGATCCCGTACGGCGTCGTACGGCGTCAGCACTATGTTGTTTTCAATAAAAACATGAAGAATTCACGTTTGCGTCAGTCAATTTTAATTTTTATAAAGGATTATTCTCATTTGATGTCTTTAAATTCATCCGCGTTCTGCCATTGAAGCGGGGTGCATTCAAAGACCAGTCGTAAAGACGGAACACTCACTCACTTCACCAAAAAGCAACGATATAATTACGTGAGCTCTTTGCATAAACCTCGATGCAAAGAAACTCCTCCTTTTGGGTACCGTTACATGCTACAAGGAGTATATATTAATATTGTTGCATTTATTAATTTGCTTTAAAATGACAGCGCAATATAATTAAAAGCTGACACTCTAGCAATGTCAAACGTTTTCATTGAAGAAAAAGCCACACACGTTTTGTGATCAAATCTTTCATAACGACAATGATTTGAGTGAATTGATTTGAATGAATAATTGAGAAGAAATTTCAGTTCTGAAGGCTCCTTTTGTCCCAAGCAAAGTGAAAGGTGGTGGGATAAAAATTGTAACAGAAACGCTATAAAAAATGTCAAGGCGTGAATATTTGTGCCCCCCTCCCATTTTGAGAACGGTGAGTCCTGGACATCGACTGGCTTTTTTTCTGTCTTCCTGGGGGTCTGCTCAGGTAGTGTGGCAAATTTGAACAGGTTCCCTCATTCCTGGCCCAAGTTACAGGGGGGGAACATATCCTCACGGGTGGCCCGTGAGGATATGTCCCCCCCCCCCTTATTTTGAGAACGGTGAGTCCTAGACTCCAGCTGTTTTTTTTCTGTCTTCCTGGGGGTCTGCTCAGGTAGTGTGGCAAATTTGAACAGGTACTCCTTGTAGCATGTAACGGTACCCAAAAGGAGGAGTTTCTTTGCATCGAGGTTTATGCAAAGAGCTCACGTAATTATATCGTTGCTTTTTGGTGAAGTGAGTGAGTGTTCCGTCTTTACGACTGGTCTTTGAATGCACCCCGCTTCAATGGCAGAACGCGGATGAATTTAAAGACATCAAATGAGAATAATCCTTTATAAAAATTAAAATTGACTGACGCAAACGTGAATTCTTCATGTTTTTATTGAAAACAACATAGTGCTGACGCCGTACGACGCCGTACGGGATCGGTTTTTCGCTTTCCAAACAAGGCGTGCGCGCTCCCGCGGCAGGGGGAACAAAATCTCACGGGGGAACCAAATCGAGCACAACACCTGTCTCCCGTTGGTGCCGGGTGGCGTGCGCGAGCTCGCCGGCCGCGATCTCCTCCGCGGTGCTTATAAACAGCCGCATGCGCACGGCCTCCCGGAATTTGAACACATTTCGTCAATAAATTTCGCATATTGAATTTTGAAGTTTAATATAATGCAACAATTGAGCTCGACTTATACAAAGGATATATCATAAAATCGTAAATTTCCGTCGAATTTTAGGGGGTCGACTTATACACCGAGTCGACCTGTACACCGGCAAATACGGTATGTGATTATACTGCCTAATCTGTCACCGAGTAGATTGTTGCAAAGTAATATAAGATCCAAAGTTGTAATTCAGAATAGTTTTCAAAAGAAGGCCATTAGAATTATATACAAGTCTGATTACCCTGAACAAGCTATTAATTAAATCACAAATTCTTCAATTCAAAGATTTGGTAGATTATCAGACAAATAATGTCTAACAGTAATTGATTTAACACATCACGATAAGTAGATTGAGTGTGGGCACTCTCAAGTTAACATATGTGATTATACTGCCTAATCTGTTACAGAGTATGTTGTTGCCAAGTAATGTAGAATAGATCCAAAGTAGTAATCCAGAATAGTTTTGAAGAGGCCATTAGAATGATAAACAAATCTGATTACCTTGAACATAATAACAAGCTAAGTGTTTAATATGTCCTATGAAGTCAAAATTGGGCACCATCATGTGGTGAAATTTGGAATTGCATCACATCCAATTTTGCCTGGGAACAAACAGATTACATAAATCTTAGTTTTGAATAAGCCACTCCTTCTCAAACAAGTAAACTCTGCCCATTTTGCGCAGTAGATGTTCTGTTAATATCTAGTATTTATACAAAGTCATAATTTAAATTGCTTTCAACCTTCATTCATCGGTTCAACCAACATTACTCGCTCTTATTACCAACTTGTATTGATTTAACTAAGCGTTTAATACTTCCTATCAGGTCTCAAATCGAGATTTGGCAAAATACAATTTCAGCAAATCCAATTTTGCCAGGGAACAAAAATAGATTAAATAAACTAAATAAGTCCTCTTCCCATTAAATAAATCAGAAAAGTCTGTCTTGTAACCAGTCCTCTTCAAACAAGTAAAGTCTGCCCATTTTGTGCCGTAGATTTTGTGTCTATGCCTAGTATTTAAACAAAATCATAATTTAAACGATTTCTTTCCTTCATTCACTTTGGAAATTTGGAATTGCAGCAAATCGAATTTTGGCAGGGAACAAAAATGGATCAATTAAACTAAATAAGTCTTCTTCCCATTAAATAAATTAAAAAAGTCTGTCTTGTAACCAGTCCTTTTCAAACAAGTAAAGTCTGCCCATTTTGTGCCGTCGATTTTGTGTTAATGCCTAGTATTTATACAAAATCATAATTTAAAGGACTTCATTCCTTCATTCACTTTGGAAATTTGGAATTGCAGCACATCAAATTTTGCCTGGGAAGAAAAGTAGATTAAATAAATTTAATAAGTCTTACTACTTCCCATTAAATAAATTAAATACGTCTTACTTGTTCCCACTCCTTTTCAAAACAGTAGTTTAAAACGAGGGCCCTTCACTCAATCTTTAACCTCAACCCCGCACGTTGTGTTGTATCTGTGAATGTTGGTTGTGGCCAAATGATAGTTTTCTTTCATTCGTTTAGGTTCCAAGAAAACTTGATGTAACTCTACTTTTAACTGCCGTTTCAGATAAGCGGGTATTACGTCGCAGTCAAATGCCGCGGATATGACGTAATTGCCCGAACCTCCGCCAAAATTCAAATCTGTTGGCGCGATGGCCGTGAGCCACTGAGCAGCGACGATTATCAACAGAAATATCTTTATTTTCTGCTTGCAACTGGACCGTCTAGAGCGTACACGGTAAGTAACACTCATTGTGTTTAAGGAGATTTACGTTTGTAATAGCAGAAGTGTAGCCGCGTTGCGTTGTACGTGTGAAAATTGGTCGAGGCGAAATGTTAATGTTTAATTTCATTCCTTTAGGTTCCACGGTGTTTGTTGGCTGCAAGTTTTCCACTGCAAGAAGAGGCTCGTATCATTGACCAGGAGCGAGCTACAATGGTGAGTAGCCATAACATTTATGTTAAACACTTCCTATTTCATGTCTAACAGTACTTGATTTAACAAATAACCATAAATAAATACAGTGTGGGCACTGAAGTTAACATATGTGATTATACTGCCTAATCTGTCACGGAGTAGATTGTTGCAAAGTAATATAAGATCCAAAGTTGTAATTCAGAATAGTTTTCAAAAGAAGGCCATTAGAATTATATACAAGTCTGATTACCCTGAACAAGCTATTAATTAAATCACAAATTCTTCAATTCAAAGATTTGGTAGATTATCAGACAAATAATGTCTAACAGTAATTGATTTAACACATCACGATAAGTAGATTGAGTGTGGGCACTCTCAAGTTAACATATGTGATTATACTGCCTAATCTGTTACAGAGTATGTTGTTGCCAAGTAATGTAGAATAGATCCAAAGTAGTAATCCAGAATAGTTTTGAAGAGGCCATTAGAATGATAAACAAATCTGATTACCTTGAACATAATAACAAGCTAAGTGTTTAATATGTCCTATGAAGTCAAAATTGGGCACCATCATGTGGTGAAATTTGGATTTGCATCACATCCAATTTTGCCTGGGAACAAACAGATTACATAAATCTTAGTTTTGAATAAGCCACTCCTTCTCAAACAAGTAAACTCTGCCCATTTTGCGCAGTAGATGTTCTGTTAATATCTAGTATTTATACAAAGTCATAATTTAAATTGCTTTCAACCTTCATTCATCGGTTCAACCAACATTACTCGCTCTTATTACCAACTTGTATTGATTTAACTAAGCGTTTAATACTTCCTATCAGGTCTCAAATCGAGATTTGGCAAAATACAATTTCAGCAAATCCAATTTTGCCAGGGAACAAAAATAGATTAAATAAACTAAATAAGTCCTCTTCCCATTAAATAAATCAGAAAAGTCTGTCTTGTAACCAGTCCTCTTCAAACAAGTAAAGTCTGCCCATTTTGTGCCGTAGATTTTGTGTCTATGCCTAGTATTTAAACAAAATCATAATTTAAACGACTTCTTTCCTTCATTCACTTTGGAAATTTGGAATTGCAGCAAATCGAATTTTGGCAGGGAACAAAAATAGATCAATTAAACTAAATAAGTCTTCTTCCCATTAAATAAATTAAAAAAGTCTGTCTTGTAACCAGTCCTTTTCAAACAAGTAAAGTCTGCCCATTTTGTGCCGTCGATTTTGTGTTAATGCCTAGTATTTATACAAAATCATAATTTAAAGGACTTCATTCCTTCATTCACTTTGGAAATTTGGAATTGCAGCACATCAAATTTTGCCTGGGAAGAAAAGTAGATTAAATAAATTTAATAAGTCTTACTACTTCCCATTAAATAAATTAAATACGTCTTACTTGTTCCCACTCCTTTTCAAAACAGTAGTTTAAAACGAGGGCCCTTCACTCAATCTTTAACCCCAACCCCGCACGTTGTGTTGTATCTGTGAATGTTGGTTGTGGCCAAATGATAGTTTTCTTTCATTCGTTTAGGTTCCAAGAAAACTTGATGTAACTCTACTTTTAACTGCCGTTTCAGATAAGCGGGTATTACGTCGCAGTCATGTGCCGTGGATATGACGTAATTGCCCGAACCTCCGCCAAAATTCAAATCTGTTGGCGCGATGGCCGTGAGCCACTGAGCAGCGACGATTATCAACAGAAATATCTTTATTTTCTGCTTGCAACTGGACCGTCTAGAGCGTACACGGTAAGTAACACTCATTGTGTTTAAGGAGATTTACGTTTGTAATAGCAGAAGTGTAGCCGCGTTGCGTTGTACGTGTGAAAATTGGTCGAGGCGAAATGTTAATGTTTAATTTCATTCCTTTAGGTTCCACGGTGTTTGTTGGCTGCAAGTTTTCCACTGCAAGAAGAGGCTCGTATCATTGACCAGGAGCGAGCTACAATGGTGAGTAGCCATAACATTTATGTTAAACACTTCCTATTTCATGTCTAACAGTACTTGATTTAACAAATAACCATAAATAAATACAGTGTGGGCACTGAAGTTAACATATGTGATTATACTGCCTAATCTGTCACGGAGTAGATTGTTGCAAAGTAATATAAGATCCAAAGTTGTAATTCAGAATAGTTTTCAAAAGAAGGCCATTAGAATTATATACAAGTCTGATTACCCTTAACATAACAACAAGCTATTAATTAAATCACAAATTCTTCAATTCAAAGATTTGGTAGATTATCAGACAAATAATGTCGAACAGTAATTGATTTAACACATCACGATAAGTAGATTGAGTGTGGGCACTCTCAAGTTAACAGATATGATTATACTGCCTAATCTGTTACAGAGTATGTTGTTGCCAAGTAATGTAGAATAGATCCAAAGTAGTAATCCAGAATAGTTTTGAAGAGGCCATTAGAATAATAAACAAATCTGATTACCTTGAACATAATAACAAGCTAAGTGTTTAATATGTCCTATGAAGTCAAAATTGGGCACCATCATGTGGTGAAATTTGGAATTGCATCACATCCAATTTTGCCTGGGAACAAACAGATTAAATAAATCTTAGTTTTGAATAAGCCACTCCTTCTCAAACAAGTAAACTCTGCCCATTTCGCGCAGTAGATGTTCTGTTAATATCTAGTATTTATACAAAGTCATAATTTAAATTGCTTTCAACCTTCATTCATCGGTTCAACCAACATTACTCGCTCTTATTACCAACTTGTATTGATTTAACTAAGCGTTTAATACTTCCTATCAGGTCTCAAGGCAAGATTTGGCAAAATACAATTTCAGCAAATCCAATTTTGCCAGGGAACAAAAATAGATTAAATAAACTAAATAAGTCTTCTTCCCATTAAATAAATCAGAAAAGTCTGTCTTGTAACCAGTCCTCTTCAAACAAGTAAAGTCTGCCCATTTTGTGCCGTAGATTTTGTGTCTATGCCTAGTATTTAAACAAAATCATAATTTAAACGACTTCTTTCCTTCATTCACTTTGGAAATTTGGAATTGCAGCAAATCGAATTTTGCCAGGGAACAAAAATAGATCAATTAAACTAAATAAGTCTTCTTCCCATTAAATAAATTAAAAAAGTCTGTCTTGTAACCAGTCCTTTTCAAACAAGTAAAGTCTGCCCATTTTGTGCCGTCGATTTTGTGTTAATGCCTAGTATTTATACAAAATCATAATTTAAAGGACTTCATTCCTTCATTCACTTTGGAAATTTGGAATTGCAGCACATCAAATTTTGCCTGGGAAGAAAAGTAGATTAAATAAATTTAATAAGTCTTACTACTTCCCATTAAATAAATTAAATACGTCTTACTTGTTCCCACTCCTTTACAAAAAAGTAGTTTAAAACGAGGTCCCTTCACTCAACCTTTAACCCTATTTATTCACCTTCTAGGCTAAGTGTTAAAGGCTAAGTGTTAAAGGCTAAGTGTTAAAGGCTAAGTGTTAGAGGCTAAGTGCCAGAGGCTAGGCGCCAGAGGCGAGTTTTTGTGGGCTGAAGTTTTAGTGGGGTTAGTGTGAATACAATCCAAAAGAATACAACAGAATACAATACAATAGAATATAATACATAGATTAAATTCAATAGCTCTTACTACTTCCCATTAAATAAATTAAATACGTCTTACTTGTTCCCAATCCTTTTCAAAAAAGTAGTTTAAAACGAGGGCCCTTCACTCAACCTTTAACCTCAACCCCGCACGTCACATTGTGTTGTATCTGTGAATGTTGGTTGTGGCCAAATGATAGTTTTCTTTCATTCGTTTAGGTTCCACGGTGTTTGTTGGCTATGTTTTCCACTGTCAGAAGGATGAAAATACAAAGTACAACGCTTGGACGTGGGCGAAGACGTCACCGGTGAGTCCTTCCTTCCTATTTATTTACCTTCTAGATGCTAGAGGCTAAGTGTTAGAGGCTAAGTGTTAGAGGCTAAGTGTTAAACACAATACGAACAACACAACGATACTGCACTGAACAACACGATACCGCACTGAGAAACACGATACCGCACTGAACAACACGATACCGCACTGAACAACACCATGCCGCACTGAACACCATGCCACACTGAACAACACCATCCCGCACTGAACAACACCATGCCGCACTGAACGACACCATGCCGCACTGAAAGACACCATGCCGCACTGAACGACACCATGCCGCACTGAAAGACACCATCCCGCACTGAACACCATGCCGCACTGAACAACACCATCCTGCACTGAACAACACCATCCCGCACTGAACAACACCATGCCGCACTGAACAACATTATGCCGCACTGAACATTATGCCGCACTGAACAACACCATGCCGCACTGAACAACACCATGCCGCACTGAACAACATTATGCCGCACTGAACAACACCATGCCGCACTGAACAACACCATGCCGCACTGAACAACACCATGCCGCACTGAACAACATTATGCCGCACTGAACAACACCATGCCGCACTGAACAACACCATCCTGCACTGAACAACACCATTCCGCATTGAACACCATGCCGCACTGAACAACACCATCCCGCACTGAACAACACCATCCCGCACTGAACAACACCATGCCGCACTGAACAACATTATGCCGCACTGAACAACATTATGCCGCACTGAACAACACCATGCCGCACTGAACAACACCATGCCGCACTGAACAACACCATGCCGCACTGAACAACATTATAACGCACTGAACAACACCATCCCGCACTGAACAACACCATGCCGCACTAAACAACATTATGCCGCACTGAACAACATTATGCCGAAATGAACAACACCATGCCGCACTGAACAACACCATGCCGCACTGAACAACACCATCCTGCACTGAACAACACCATCCCGCACTGAACAACACCATGCCGCACTGAACAACACCATGCCGCACTGAACAACACCATGCCGCAATGAACAACACCATCCCGCACTGAACAACATTATGCCGCACTGAACAACATTATGCCGCACTGAACAACATTATGCCGCACTGAACAACACCATGCCGCACTGAACAACACCATCCTGCACTGAACAACACCATCCCGCACTGAACAACACCATGCCGCACTGAACAACATTATGGCGCACTGAACAACATTATGCCGCACTGAACAACACCATGCCGCACTGAACAACACCATGCCGCACTGAACAACACCATGCCGCAATGAACAACACCATCCCGCACTGAACAACACCATGCCGCACTGAGCAACACCATGCCGCACTGAACAACACCATCCTGCACTGAACAACACCATGCCGCACTGAACAACACCATTCCGCACTGAACAACACCATGCCGCACTGAACAACATTACGCTGCACTGAACAACACCATGCCGCACTGAACAACACCATGCCGCACTGAACAACACCATGCCGCATTGAACAACACCATGCCGCATTGAACAACACCATGCCGCACTGAACAACACCATCCTGCACTGAACAACACCATGCCGCATTGAACAACACCATGCCGCACTGAACAACACCATCCTGCACTGAACAACACCATCCCGCACTGAACAACACCATCCCGCATTGAACAACACCATCCTGCACTGAACAACACCATGCCGCACTGAACAACACCATGCCGCACTGAACAACACCATTCCGCACTGAACAACACCATGCCGCACTGAACAACACCATCCTGCACTGAACAACACCATCCCGCACTGAACAACACCATGCCGCATTGAACAACACCATCCTGCACTGAACAACACCATCCTGCACTGAACAACACCATGCCGCACTGAACAACACCATGCCGCACTGAACAACACCATGCCGCACTGAACAACATTATGCCGCACTGAACAACATTATGTCGCACTGAACAACACCATGCCGCACTGAACAACACCATGCCGCACTGAACAACATTATGCCGCACTGAAAAACACCATGCCGCACTGAACAACACCATCCCGCACTGAACAACACCATGCCGCATTGAACAACACCATGCCGCACTGAACAACACCATGCTGCACTGAACAACATTATGCTGCACTGAACAACACGATCCTGCATTGAACAACACCATGCCGCACTGAACAACACCATCCTGCACTGAACAACACCATCCTGCACTGAACAACACCACCCCGCACTGAACAACACGATCCCGCATTGAACACCATCCCGCACTGAACAACACCATGCCGCACTGAACAACACCATTCCGCACTGAACAACACCATGCCGCACTGAACAACACCATGCCGCACTGAACAACACCATGCCGCACTGAACAACACCATGCCGCACTGAACAACATTATGCCGCACTGAACAACACCATGCCGCACTGAACAACATTATGCCGCACTGAACAACACCATGCCGCACTGAACAACACCATCCCGCACTGAACAACACCATGCCGCACTGAACAACATTATGGCGCACTGAACAACATTATGCCGCACTGAACAACACCATGCCGCACTGAACAACACCATGCCGCACTGAACAACACCATGCCGCACTGAACAACATTATGCCGCACTGAACAACATTATGCCGCACTGAACAACACCATGCCGCACTGAACAACACCATGCCGCACTGAACAACACCATCCCGCACTGAACAACACCACCCCGCACTGAACAACACGATCCCGCATTGAACAACACCATCCTGCACTGAACAACACCATCCCGCACTGAACAACACCATGCCGCACTGAACAACACCATGCCGCACTGAACAACACCATGCCGCAATGAACAACACCATCCCGCACTGAACAACATTATGCCGCACTGAACAACATTATGCCGCACTAAACAACCTTATGTCGCACTGAACAACACCATGCCGCACTGAACAACACCATGCTGCACTGAACAACATTATGCCGCACTGAACAACACGATCCCGCATTGAACAACACCATCCCGCAGTGAACAACACCATGCCGCATTGAACAACACCATGCCGCACTGAACAACACCATGCTGCACTGAACAACATTATGCTGCACTGAACAACACGATCCTGCATTGAACAACACCATGCCGCACTGAACAACACCATCCTGCACTGAACAACACCATGCCGCACTGAACAACACCATGCCGCACTGAACAACATTATGCCGCACTGAAAAACACCATGCCGCACTGAACAACACCATCCCGCACTGAACAACACCATGCCGCATTGAACAACACCATGCCGCACTGAACAACACCATGCTGCACTGAACAACATTATGCTGCACTGAACAACACGATCCTGCATTGAACAACACCATGCCGCACTGAACAACACCATCCTGCACTGAACAACACCATCCTGCACTGAACAACACCACCCCGCACTGAACAACACGATCCCGCATTGAACAACACCATCCCGCACTGAACAACACCATGCCGCACTGAACAACACCATTCCGCACTGAACAACACCATGCCGCACTGAACAACACCATGCCGCACTGAACAACACCATGCCGCACTGAACAACACCATGCCGCACTGAACAACATTATGCCGCACTGAACAACACCATGCCGCACTGAACAACACCATCCCGCACTGAACAACACCATGCCGCATTGAACAACACCATGCCGCACTGAACAACACCATCCTGCACTGAACAACACCATCCCGCACTAAACAACACCATGCCGCACTGAACAACATTATGGCGCACTGGACAACATTATGCCGCACTGAACAACACCATGCCGCACTGAACAACACCATGCCGCACTGAACAACACCATGCCGCACTGAACAACACCATGCCGCACTGAACAACATTATGCCGCACTGAACAACACCATGCCGCACTGAACAACACCATGCCGCACTGAACAACACGATCCCGCATTGAACAACACCATCCTGCACTGAACAACACCATGCCGCACTGAACAACACCATGCCGCACTGAACAACACCATTCCGCACTGAACAACACCATGCCGCACTGAACGACACCATCCTGCACTGAACAACACCATCCCGCACTGAACAACACCATGCCGCATTAAACAACACCATGCCGCACTGAACAACACCATCCTGCACTGAACAACACCATGCCGCACTGAACAACATTATGCCGCACTGAACAACATTATGCCGCACTAAACAACATTATGTCGCACTGAACAACACCATGCCGCACTGAACAACACCATGCTGCACTGAACAACATTATGCCGCACTGAACAACACGATCCCGCATTGAACAACACCATCCTGCAGTGAACAACACCATGCCGCATTGAACAACACCATGCCGCACTGAACAACACCATGCTGCACTGAACAACATTATGCTGCACTGAACAACACGATCCTGCATTGAACAACACCATGCCGCACTGAACAACACCATCCTGCACTGAACAACACCATGCCGCACTGAACAACACCATGCCGCACTGAACAACATTATGCCGCACTGAAAAACACCATGCCGCACTGAACAACACCATCCCGCACTGAACAACACCATGCCGCATTGAACAACACCATGCCGCACTGAACAACACCATGCCGCACTGAACAACATTATGCTGCACTGAACAACACGATCCTGCATTGAACAACACCATCCCGCACTGAACAACACCATCCCGCATTGAACAACACCATGCCGCACTGAACAACACCATCCTGCACTGAACAACACCATCCCGCACTAAACAACACCATGCCGCACTGAACAACATTATGGCGCACTGGACAACATTATGCCGCACTGAACAACACCATGCCGCACTGAACAACACCATGCCGCACTGAACAACACCATGCCGCACTGAACAACACCATGCCGCACTGAACAACATTATGCCGCACTGAACAACACCATCCCGCACTGAACAACACCATGCCGCACTGAACAACACGATCCCGCATTGAACAACACCATCCTGCACTGAACAACACCATGCCGCACTGAACAACACCATGCCGCACTGAACAACACCATTCCGCACTGAACAACACCATGCCGCACTGAACAACACCATCCTGCACTGAACAACACCATCCCGCACTGAACAACACCATGCCGCATTGAACAACACCATGCCGCACTGAACAACACCATCCTGCACTGAACAACACCATGCCGCACTGAACAACACCATGCCGCACTGAACAACACCATGCCGCACTGAACAACATTATGCCGCACGGAACAACATTATGCCGCACTAAACAACATTATGTCGCACTGAACAACACCATGCCGCACTGAACAACACCATGCTGCACTGAACAACATTATGCCGCACTGAACAACACGATCCCGCATTGAACAACACCATCCCGCAGTGAACAACACCATGCCGCATTGAACAACACCATGCCGCACTGAACAACACCATGCTGCACTGAACAACATTATGCTGCACTGAACAACACGATCCTGCATTGAACAACACCATGCCGCACTGAACAACACCATCCTGCACTGAACAACACCTTTCCACACTGAACAACACCATGCCGCACTGAACAACATTATGCCGCACTGAACAACACCATGCCGCACTGAACAACACCATGCCGCACTGAACAACACCATGCCGCACTGAACAACACCATGCCGCAATGAACAACACCATCCCGCACTGAACAACACCATGCCGCATTGAAAAACACCATGCCGCACTGAACAACACCATCCCGCACTGAACAACACCACCCCGCACTGAACAACACGATCCCGCATTGAACAACACCATCCCGGACTGAACAACACCATGCCGCACTGAACAACACCATTCCGCACTGAACAACACCATGCCGCACTGAACAACACCATGCCGCACTGAACAACACCATGCCGCACTGAACAACACCATGCCGCACTGAACAACATTATGCCGCACTGAACAACACCATGCCGCACTGAACAACACCATCCCGCACTGAACAACACCATGCCGCATTGAACAACACCATGCCGCACTGACCAACACCATCCTGCACTGAACAACACCATCCCGCACTGAACAACACCATGCCGCACTGAACAACATTATGGCGCACTGAACAACATTATGCCGCACTGAACAACACCATGCCGCACTGAACAACACCATGCTGCACTGAACAACATTATGCCGCACTGAACAACACGATCCCGCATTGAACAACACCATCCCGCAGTGAACAACACCATGCCGCATTGAACAACACCATGCCGCACTGAACAACACCATGCCGCACTGAACAACACCATCCCGCACTGAACAACACCATGCCGCATTGAACAACACCATGCCGCACTGACCAACACCATCCTGCACTGAACAACACCATCCCGCACTGAACAACACCATGCCGCACTGAACAACATTATGGCGCACTGAACAACATTATGCCGCACTGAACAACACCATGCCGCACTGAACAACACCATGCCGCACTGAACAACACCATGCCGCACTGAACAACATTATGCCGCACTGAACAACATTATGCCGCACTGAACAACACCATGCCGCACTGAACAACACCATGCCGCACTGAACAACACCATGCCGCACTGAACAACACGACGTCGCACTGAACAACACGACGCCGCACAGAACAACACGACGCCGCACAGAATAACACAATACCGCACTGAACAACACAATACCGCACAACCAGTTTTAGATAATATTACGTCGCAGTCATGTGACGCGGACATGACGTCAATAGGCGGAACTCACGGCAAAATTATAATCCGTGGGCGTGGCTTGCAACAGGAAGTAGGAAAGCGGCAGTTCTGGCAAACAAGACACAGCGGTTAGTAACACGATGACTAACAAGGCAAATATTTTTGTTTTCAGCTTGCAACTTGACCGTCTAGAGCGTACAAGGTAATTACAACTGTTTTTTTTTAGCCCTGAAAAGCGAGGGAGTGTGGCGTTTGGGAGGAATGTCGAACTCGGCGTCTGCTTCCAGCCACAGACGCCAAATTTCGACGATTATTTCGACTGGTCAACGGTTGTAAATTATTGCGTTGACTAAAAACTTTATTTAACTCTACTCTTAACTTTGCCGTTTCAGATATGCGGGTATTACACCGCGGAAATGACGTCAATAGGCTGAACTCTCGCCAAAATTCAAATCTGTGGGCGCAATGGCCTTGAGCGAGACACCGGATACAAACACGACGATTATCAACAGAAATATCTTTATTTTCTGCTTGCAAGTGGACCGTCTAGAGCGTACACGGTAAGTACAACTCATTGTGTTTAAAAAGATTTACGTTTGTGTAGTTTGCGTTGCGTTGTATCTGTGAATGTTGGTTGAGGCTAAATGTTAATGTTTAATTTCATTCCTTTAGGTTCCACGGTGTTTGTTGGCTGTATGTTTTCCACTGCAAGAAGAGGCTCGTATCATTGACCAGCAGGAGCTACAATGGTGAGTACCCCTTTCGTCTTCCATTTATGTTAAACACTTCCTATTTCATGTCTAACAGTACTCGATTTAACAAATAACCATAAATAAATACAGTGTGGGCAGTCACGTTAACATATGTGATTATCCTGCCTAATATGTTTATCACAAATATGTCACTAATCACTAATATGTTTATTTGTTTATCACAACACCTTTGGACCTTCAGCAATCGATTATTTCCCTTCATCTACATAGAGACAGAACGATGGTGTCTTAAACATCTCATTCATTTCACCAAATAACTTCACGCAGGTGGATAACGGCCGTCTCGGTCACGCTATGTTGCGTGATGCAGTTTTGAAGAACCAAATGCATTTATTCAATGAATAAGTCAAGCTAGTTCTATGTTTATGATGTTGTAAGTTACGGTACCGATTGAAGTTGAGTTCGAAGCCAGTGGAAAACAGCGCTGCGTTTGTGCTCTCCAGGTACAAATGTTGTGATCTCTGACTGACGACCGGGCGAGACTCGAGTAAGAGATGTCCAAACGAGCTCCGGCAGGGCGGGCCAAGGCGGAGCGAACGGACGCCCTTCAGGCCGCCAATGACGAGCTGAGAACCAAACTGATGGACGTCCAGTTAGAACTTCAGCAGGAGAAGAACAAGGTGAGAACCTCAACAGACAGACACTGCCTGCCTCCCTGCCTGCCTCCCTGCCTGCCTCCCTGCCTGCCTCCCTCCCTCCCAGTTTTCCCGATGTAGATTAGACATGCGTGTGCCATGACTGTGTCAGCCTACATCAACAAATGCACCGAGGACGTCAGCACCACTAAGAATATCATCACCCGGGGCAACCAACGACCCTGGATGACTGAGGAGGTACGTCAAACGCTACGAGCGCGGAACTCTGCCTTCAAGTCTGGCGACAAGGAGACACTGAGGACAGCGAGAGCCAACTTGAACCGTGCCATCAGGATAGCGAAGCGAGACCGCAGTCGAAAATTTCAGGATCGTTTCCACGACGTCAAAAACATCAGGAGTATGTGGCAAGGCATACGGGCGATTACAGACTACAACTCACCCTCCCCCCCCCCGGTGGGTGTAGTTGATGCTGACTTTCTAAATGGTCTAAATAACTTCTTTGGGAGGTTCGAGGCACTAAACGGCACTCCAGCAGTTAAAACTGTCCCCCATCAGGAAGAGGAGGTACTCTGCCTTGACTCCGCCGATGTGTTGAAGACCCTGAGGAGAGTCAACCCCTGTAAGGCCCCTGGCCCCGACAACATTCCTGGGCGTGTGTTCAGGGAATGTGCAAGTCATCTGGCTGGGGTCATCACAGACATTTTTAACACCTCGCTGGGCCAAGCCACAGTGCCGGCGTGCTTTAAGACTGCCTCCATCATTCCGGTGCCGAAGAAACCTCAAATCACCTCATTTAATGATTACCGGCCTGTTGCACTGACTCCGGTTATGATGAAGTGCTTCGAAAGGCTGCTTAAAGGTCACATCGTTTCCGGACTCCCCCTATTATTTGACCCGTTCCAGTTTGCCGACCGGCAAAACCGCTCCACTCAGGACGCCATCTCCTCCGTTCTTCACCTGAGCCTGGCTCACCTGGAGGAGAAGAACACCCATGTGCGGAGGCTGTTCCTGGACTTCAGCTCAGCGTTTAACACCATCATCCCACAGCATCTGGTAGGAAAATTGGAACACCTGGGCTTCAACACCCCCCTTCGCAACTGGCTGCTAGACTTCCTCACCAACAGACCTCAGTCAGTCCGGGTCGGACAGAACACCTCTGATGTCATCACCCTCAGCACAGGCTCCCTTCAGGGCTGCGTCCTGAGCCCCCTGCTGTGCACCCTGATGACACACGACTGCGTCCTCAGGTTCACCACCAATCGACACAACGGTGGTGGGGCTCATCAGAGACAACAACGACCTGGACTACAGAGAGGAGGTGGAGCAGCTGGTGGGCTGGTGCAGAGAAAACAGCCTGATCCTGAATGAGGAGAAGATGAAGGAGATCATCGTCGACTTCAGGAAAAAACAGCCTCACCACGCTCCACTGATCATCAACAGCTCAGCTGTGGAGGTGGTCAGCACCACCAAATTCCTGGGGGTCCACATCACAGAAGACCTCACCTGGACTATGAACACTACGGCACTGGTCAAGAGGGCACAGAAGCGCTTGTACTTCCTGCGGAGGATGAGGAGAGCCCACCTGCCCCCACCCATCATGAGGACGTTCTACAGGAGCACCATAGAGAGCATTCTGACAAGCTGTCTCTCTGTGTGGTGTGGAGGCTGCACCGCCTCCGATTGGAAGAACGTGAGGAGAGTGGTGAGGACAGCAGAGAGGATCATAGGGGCTCCTCTTCCCTCCATTCAGGACATTTCATCTCAGCGCTGCATGTCCCGTGCCCGTAACATCATCAATGACCCATCACACCCCCACCATGGACTGTTCTCCCTGCTGCCCTCTGGGAAGAGGTTTGCAGCATCCGCTGCAGGTCCACCAGGTTCTGCAACAGCTTTTTCCCTGCTGTCATCAGACTGTTGAACACTAGAACTGTTGAGCTCTAAACTGAACTCTGCATCACACATTCACAGAACTGTACTTTATGACACTACGGACCTCTATCTTGCACTATCTCGCACTACCAACTTTACTGAACTTGTATAAACCCTTTAAATAGAAGTTTAATACATGGTTTAGCATTCCTCTGCACACTCTTGAATACTGTTTTGCCTACTTGCACTATTGCATAATTATCACTGCTGCACTTTATACTTATTTTTAATATATATATATATATATATATATATATATATATATATATATAGTATATATGTATATATATATATTTTCATAGGATATGTTACTTCTATTCAACTGCAATATCACTACTTTGTTGTAAGACGTATGCAACGGAATTTCGTTTTGTATGCACCATGTGCAGACAAGATGACAATAAAGTTTGTCTAAGTCTAAGTCATGTCAGGTCAGCTGTCTGGAGAGAGAGAGAAGTCAGGACCTGCGGGCGGAGCACCACCGTGCCACCGCCGCCATGACGGAACTCAAAAGCAAACTCCATGAGGAGAAGCAGAAAGAGTTAGCCATTACCAGGGAGACATTACTGCGGCAGCATGAAATGGAGCTGATGAGAGTGATCAAAATCAAAGATGGAGAGATCCAGCGACTGAATGCCTTGGTCCTCAGCCTGAGGGACGGCTCCATGGACAAGGTGATCCGCTCTATCCGTGTCTGACTATCCGCACGCCACGTCGGGCTTCGATGCGGCCGCTACCGTATTGTGTAGCTTGTCCCCAGTAAGCGTCGCGGCGCTCCGTTGCGGTCTCAACGGCCCGGTGTGGCGCAATGTCTGCTCAGGTGAGGAGGGGGGGCGCTTTGCTGGCGGAGGTGGAGGAGACGCGGCGGTGTCGGGAGACCGAGCGGTGTCGCCTCCACCAGGAGCGCGGAAGAAGCCCTGGCAGCGGCCCAGCAGGCCTGGCAGTCCCGAGCGGCCGAGCTCCGATCGGCTCATCACCAGCATCGGGAGGAGCTGAGCCGAACCAAGAGAGACTGCGAGAGGGAGATCCGCCGACTGGTAGGACTGATCAGATGCGCGGTGCGTGGCTATGTTCCCAATTTCGTTGTATACCTGCAGTGCAATGACACCTAAGGCATTCTATTCTATTCTATTTCACAAGAAGAAAATGTCCGGTTGCTCGCTTCGCTTTTGTCACAGCAAAGGTGTTCTAGTCGATTCAAGAAAAAAATTGGCCGGTTGCTCTCTTTGTTTTTGTCACAATTCTGGCAAATGAGTTTGCCCGCCTGCCTGAGCGCTCCCCGTTTGTACATCCAGACGGATGAGATCAAGCTGAAAGACAGAGCGGTTAGTGTTTTGGATGAAGCCCTGGGGCCGGCCACGTCCACCGCCTTCAGCTGCAGACTCAGGCTGCCGAGCAGCAGATCGCTGCCCTGAGGGATTCCCAAAGGGCGGGCCTAAACTACCCTGGAAGTGGGGTCAACGCCGCTACTAGCAATCCTCTTCATTGCGTAAGCCACCTCATCACACACTTGCAGTACGCATGACTTAGTTCGTTGCTGGAGGAAGGTAGCACAAAAACAGTTTTGAACTTTGAACGAGTGCTTGTGTGTGTGTGTTGCGGGGCGTTTTCAGTCTCAGGAGGATCGGGACACGCGACGGTTTCATCTGAAAATCGCTGAGCTCAGCGCAGTCATCAGGAAACTGGAGGATCGAAACGCCCTGCTTTCTGAAGAGCGCAATGAACTGGTAATTTATTGACGGCACGCTTGAAGGTTTGCGCTACGTTTGATGCGCGCCATCCAGCGAGGCACCCATTGCGCTTGCTTATTAGTTGAGCGGCGCGGCGAGTCGGTTGCCTGGTAGATGTCTTTTATTGGGAGCCAAAGCCACGATTCCGTTCAAACCGATGCAAAAGGAATGGATACGTTCTGGCCCGCGTGTTGTGCGTCTTTCACATCCCGCACTTCATGCTTGCAGCTAAAGCGACTGAGAGAAACAGAAAGCCAGTTTCTGCCACTCCTGTACAAAAACAAACGCCTGAGCAGGAAGAATGAAGAACTCTCGCTGGTGCTGTGTCGCCTTGAAAACAAAGTGCGCTTTGTCACCCAGGAGAACGAGGAGATGGCAAGCTTGGTAAGTCGACGCGGACAACGGCGGCGTGCCAACAGAGTCCACTGCATTTGTGTTCCACAGAGAAGGCCTAGTTCGCTCAATGACCTGGACCGCGGTTGCGGCCAGCAGGACGGTGAAATGGAGTTCCTTCAAGTTGTGGAGCAGCGGCACATCATCGACGACTTGTCCAAGGTCTTCAGGCAGGCGACTCGGTGCACGTACGGCAGCGCCGCGCTCGCTCGCTGTCGCCAGGAAACCTTTTCCGTCCAAAGCTTGGCCGGCGGCCGCCATCCAAAAAATTGGCCCCTTAAATTCCGACCTTTCAAGCAGGAGCATTGTGCGCACGCGTTTGAACACGCTTTAGACTTGTTTTGCCGTTTTCAGCAGCTCAAAGCTCCCGTTTTGTCAGCGCCTTTGCCACTCGCTGTGCGCTGAAAACGACGGACTTGCCCGGCTGCTCAGCCCGTCAACCATGAGCCGCGAGCGCGACGTCATTGTCCGTAGGCAGCTAGTGGCAAAATGCACCCTGTTAGAGTTGCGCTCGCTCCAACTTATTTTGCAAGAACCACACGGGAGACAAGTAAGTTCTTTTGGACACCTGCAGGTGGAGAGTCCATCCGTTGTACGAATGAAGTCTGACTCTCGGCTCCTGCACGAGCATTTTAATTAAGAGAAACAGGGTGGGTGTAAGAGTGGATTGAATAGAGGAAGCCCTTGACCTCTAGTCAAAACATAGCAAGGGGTGTTTTACGACTTTGTGTAGGAAGGGATAAGCGATAGGGATAAATAAGGGATAAATAATATTATTTATTACAGGTCGCAGTCAAAGTCAAAGCAACACAATGATACGATAAAGATAATCTGGAAAACCCTGACACACCCTGTAGTTGTCACTTTTGGAAAAGACGAGCGTCCCTCCAATCATCGCCGGTGACGTGTTTTTCAGGCTCTGGAGACAGGAGCTCATGTCAGAAATGTCATTGTGAGTCGCGTTTGTTTCTGCGCCGGAGCCGTTCGTTCCCTTTGCATCCAAAGAATCTCAAAGGCGGATTATTTGTGTCGACAGGAGAGAGATTTGCTGCTACGATACCGACGTCGAGAATCTCTGAGGAGGAACAAAGCGTGAGGTCCTGCAAGGTGAGTCTGTTTGTTTGCGGCTGCTTGGTGTTGCGCAAGATGAAATGGCCTTTTTCTCGCTATCGTTCCTCTCGTCGATTCATCGTGAGGTGTCGCTTCAGTTTGTTCAGAGAGATGTTTGCTTCCGCGCCCGCAGGTCATCGAAACATTTTACGGCTACGACGAAGACGTGTTGGTGGACTCGGACGGATCGTCCTTGTCTTTTCACACCGACAGAACCCCCGACACGGAACCCGAAGAGGTAGCCCGCCATTTCTGCCAGCGTATTGGCACCAAACATTCCTCTTCAGCCTGGAATCGGACTCGTCTTTGCGTCGCGGGTGCTTTGTCGCCGGTCTGACTGATTCTGGTACTAGTGCTGTGTTGCATTGGTGTGTGCATGAAGAGGCGGAGCTTCGCTACCGCCAGCTGACGCAAGAATATCAAGCGCTGCAACGAGCCTACGCTCTGCTAGCCCAGACCAGCGAAAGGGGACTACGACGCCGAGAAGGAGATCAAGGTGGCGCCCCTTCCCGCAACCCCCGGCCGGGTCGCAGCCTCCCCGTTCTCACCCAGCCTCGGGTGTTCTCTGGTCTGAAAGGAGGAGGAGGAGCCTCCCTCCTCCTCCTTTCAGACCAGAGAAAAGCTGATGGTAGAAATGGGTCACTATCAAAGCAGAGTAGCAGATCTGGAGTCAGCGCTGAAGCAACAAGGACAGGTAAGCTCATCAATGAGCACACCTTTTTCTCAGACAAAATAGCTACATTCTTCAGTCACTCATCCGTCTGGCATTACTGGACCAACCCCCCCCCCCCCCCCCCCAAACGTGGCTGGGAAAATGCGGAGAAAAGCAAATGTCATTTTCCAGTCAACCAAAGAATTTGTAGATGAAAATGACACAACATTCCAAAGCTGTCCACGCGTTTGTCTCTTCTAGAATGTCAAGTGGGTGGAGGAGAAGCAGCTGCTGCGTCAGAGCAATCAGCAGTTGGCCGAAAAGGTGACGGAAAGAAAGGCGCTGGGCGGAGTCGCTTGGCGTCACACCTGTCGGGAAGCCCCGCAGATGAGGTCTGACTGTCTTTTCAGGTCAGGCGGATGGAGGCGGAAGAAGCGCGTCTGAAAGAGCACATCCAGGATATCCGAGACCAAAACGAACTGCTTGAGTTCCGCATCCTGGAGCTGGAGGTGGGAAGACTCGCACAAGCGTGTTGAGGCCAGAGATGTGACGGACGGACGGACGGACGGACGGACGGATGCATGCCTCTGCCTTTCAGGAGAGGGAGTGGCGCTCCCCCGTCTTGAAGTTTCTGCAAGTCCGTTTCCCAGACGGCCTCAGCCCTTTGCAGATCTACTGCGAGGCCGAGGGCGTGAGCGTACGTAAGGCGTCCCTCGCAACCCTAACCTTAACCCGAGGTCCCAGAACACCTTACATTGCTCCTTGCGCCTTTTCCCCGGACATCGTCATCAGTGATCTGATGAAGAAGCTGGACATCCTGGGCTATAACGCCGTAAGTGTATGTCGAACTCCTTATGTTCGCACTCCACGAGACTCGGCGGCTCAAATGTGACTTTTGGAAGGCTTTGCGCTGAAAGAAGCTTGTTGACGCTGTGCCTTTGGGCTCTTGCAGAATCTCACCAACGAGGAGCAGGTGGTCGTGATTCACGCCAGGACCCTTCTCACCCTAGCCGAGAAGGTAACGCGCACGTCCACGCACGCTCTCGCATTCTGCTTATGTGACAGCAGCCTTTCCTCAGTGGTTAGAATACATCAAAGTGACCAAGTCAGCACTTCAACAGAAGATGTTGGACATTGAAAGTGAGAAGGTAGACAGACACGCGACATCAGCCAAGGGGAACTCCGGCAATGTGCCCCAACAATTCTGACCTTGAGCTGTGCTAGGATATGTTCTGCAAGCAGAAGGGCTACCTGGATGAAGAGTTGGACTTCAGGAAGTGTTCCATGGACCAGGCTCATAAGGTAAGCCGCCCTCAAATCTCCCGCCGGACCACTGATGGACGAGGATTGCGGCCCAGAGGATCCTGGAGCTGGAGGCCATGTTGTACGAGGCGCTACCGCAGCGGGACTGCCCCGCCACGGACGGCGAAAAAGCCAGCCACGCTGGCGTGAATGACGTGCTGACGGCGGATCAGAGAGAAGAGCTTAGGAGCGCCGTGGACCAATGGAAGCGAGCCCTGATGTGCGAGTTGAGGGAGCGCGACGCTTGCATCCTCCAAGAGAGAATGGATCTGCTGCACAGCGCGCAACAGGTAAGGGCCCAAAGCCAGCCCGGCACTTACTTGCACGCTTACTGGCTTTTGAATGCCACTTTCCATTTGTCCGTCCTAGAGGAACAAAGAGCTGAAAGAATTCATCGAAGCTCAGAAGAGACAAATCAAACAATTGGAGGAGAAGTTTCTGTTTCTCTTTCTATTCTTCTCCTTGGCCTTCATTCTGTGGCCCTAACACCAGCTGGTGAGTGAGCTCCAGCGGCACCGCACTCGACACCTCCGATACACTGCCAGCCGGTCTCAGACGTTGGCAGACGCTCCGATGCCAACGTATACCCCCCGCCACGGTGACAGAGGCACCGCGTCACACCGGCGCTCATCCAATCAGAAGGCAGGAAAAGCAAATTCACATGCAGGGCACTTTTGAACCAGAAGAGAGCGCCACAAAAAACGGTTGTTGCCCCAAACGCGCACTAAAAAGGGTCAGAATAACAAGAGTCCCACTGGCCAGCCGGGGCCACCCGTCCAGCTGTTTCTTCAGGGGGGAAAAAAATTGGAGTCACCGGTGAGTACATTTTGCATTTAGCTCTGCTTTTCTGCTTCTGTCTTCAAGTGTGTGGCATCCTGCGATCAAAGATTCAGCCAACCCCAAAGCGGTTGACCTCAACGTCCCACCACCATGCCTACCAGAGCAGGTGACGTGATGCTTTGGACATCCTTCCGTCTCAGATGCCCAAAAGTACTCTTTGCCACATCTGCGGCAATACGGTGTCTTTTCAAAGGTGCAAATAAATCCAGCGTGGGCGGAACACGCACGTCTTCGGTTTTTCCCGCTTTGTTTGTGTGACAGCTGTTGTGAAAATTTTATACAAATAAAGTTGTATAGTACAGGTTTGGCCAAGCCGCAACTCCCGAACCGCATGCGGCTCTTTTATGTTCATATCAACATTGTGTGTGTGTGTGTGTGTGGGGGGGGGGGGGGTTGTGCGTGTTGGCTTCACTTGAGTTCAATTTGGTATTTTGGTCAAAAGCGCATGTGGTGAAATTCCACAAAGTAGGATGGGCAAACACATTTCTTTAAACTATGAGTGTCAATTGGGCTCTCGAAATGGCAGGGAAAAGATGCACAGCAAAACGAAAATACGTAGATGAACACAGGACGTTTTAATCAGAGTGGGAAAGTTTCTATTTTTTGTTGAACGTGATGGCAAACCATTCTGCCTGATATGTCAGACCTCAGCGCATTTCAAAGATTCAAATCTTCAGCGCCATGCACTTCAGCTCACTCCATGCTAACATTGATCAGGCGTCGAACCCGCATCATCATGCTTAAGAGGTGGCCATGCTAACCAGTGCGCCATTATGTCAACGCATAATAACTAAGTCTACTGGTCAAAACAGCGGTTACTATATGACGTCGCTACGTCGTGGTCACGTGACGCAGACAAGACGTCAATGGACGTGGGCAGAGTTAACTTGTTTAAAAGGGAGTAGGCAGAAGAAATATTTAATTTATTTAAATCTATTTTGAGTGCACACCATTATGCCAATGCATAACAACTGTAAATCTACTAAACAAAACAGCGGTTGCTATATGACATCTGCCACGTCGTGGTCACGTGACATACGTGACGTCGATGGGCGTAACTTTCGCCGGAATTCAAATCCGCGGGGAGAGTTAACTTGTTTAAAAGAGAGTGGGCAGAAGAATTATTTAATTTATTTAAATCTATTTGGTGTGTGCGCCATTATGTCAATGCATAACAACTGTAAGTCTACTAAACAAAACAGCGGTTGCTATATGACGTCTGCCACGTCGTGGTCACGTGACGCGGACGTGACGTCGACGCCTACTTTACATCCCACCGATCACAGGACCCCTCGGCTGCATAACCGTGCCCCCTTCCCAACCAATCGGATTTGCTATACGCGAAAACGACGCCAATGGAAAGAGCTTCCGCCCAAATTTAAATCCGTGGGCGTGGCTCGCAGCAGGAAGTAGGAAAATGGCGGCGATGTTGACAAAGACACAGCGGACGGTAACATACGACTAACAAGAGAAATATTTTTATTTTCTGCTTGCAACTGGACCGTCCAGAGCGTACACGGTAAGTACAACTCATCGTTTTTAAAAAGAAGTACTTTTGTTGCCCTGAAAAGCGAGTGAGCGTGGCGTTTGTGGGGGACGTCGAATTTCGACGATTCTTTCTGGTCAACGGTTGTAAATGATTGTGTTGATTAAAAAAGAAAACTTGATGTAACTCTACTTTTAACTGCCGTTTCAGATAGATTTGGAATTGCATCACATCCAATTTTGCCTAGAGCGTACACGGTAAGTAACACTCGTTGTGTTTAAGGAGATTTACGTTTGTAATAGCAGAAGTGTAGCCGCGTTGCGTTGTACGTGTGAATGTTGGTCCGGGCGAAATGTTAATGTTTAATTTCATTCCTTTAGGTTCCACGGTGTTTGTTGGCTGCAAGTTTTCCACTGCAAGAAGAGGCTCATATCATTGACCAGGAGCGAGCTACAATGGTGAGTAGCCATAACATTTATGTTAAACACTTCCTATTTCATGTCTAACAGGACTTGATTTAACAAATAACCATAAATAAATACAGTGTGGGCACTGAAGTTAACATATGTGATTATACTGCCTAATCTGTCACCGAGTAGATTGTTGCAAAGTAATATAAGATCCAAAGTTGTAATTCAGAATAGTTTTCAAAAGAAGGCCATTAGAATTATATACAAGTCTGATTACCCTGAACAAGCTATTAATTAAATCACAAATTCTTCAATTCAAAGATTTGGTAGATTATCAGACAAATAATGTCTAACAGTAATTGATTTAACACATCACGATAAGTAGATTGAGTGTGGGCACTCTCAAGTTAACATATGTGATTATACTGCCTAATCTGTTACAGAGTATGTTGTTGCCAAGTAATGTAGAATAGATCCAAAGTAGTAATCCAGAATAGTTTTGAAGAGGCCATTAGAATGATAAACAAATCTGATTACCTTGAACATAATAACAAGCTAAGTGTTTAATATGTCCTATGAAGTCAAAATTGGGCACCATCATGTGGTGAAATTTGGAATTGCATCACATCCAATTTTGCCTGGGAACAAACAGATTACATAAATCTTAGTTTTGAATAAGCCACTCCTTCTCAAACAAGTAAACTCTGCCCATTTTGCGCAGTAGATGTTCTGTTAATATCTAGTATTTATACAAAGTCATAATTTAAATTGCTTTCAACCTTCATTCATCGGTTCAACCAACATTACTCGCTCTTATTACCAACTTGTATTGATTTAACTAAGCGTTTAATACTTCCTATCAGGTCTCAAATCGAGATTTGGCAAAATACAATTTCAGCAAATCCAATTTTGCCAGGGAACAAAAATAGATTAAATAAACTAAATAAGTCCTCTTCCCATTAAATAAATCAGAAAAGTCTGTCTTGTAACCAGTCCTCTTCAAACAAGTAAAGTCTGCCCATTTTGTGCCGTAGATTTTGTGTCTATGCCTAGTATTTAAACAAAATCATAATTTAAACGACTTCTTTCCTTCATTCACTTTGGAAATTTGGAATTGCAGCAAATCGAATTTTGGCAGGGAACAAAAATAGATCAATTAAACTAAATAAGTCTTCTTCCCATTAAATAAATTAAAAAAGTCTGTCTTGTAACCAGTCCTTTTCAAACAAGTAAAGTCTGCCCATTTTGTGCCGTCGATTTTGTGTTAATGCCTAGTATTTATACAAAATCATAATTTAAAGGACTTCATTCCTTCATTCACTTTGGAAATTTGGAATTGCAGCACATCAAATTTTGCCTGGGAAGAAAAGTAGATTAAATAAATTTAATAAGTCTTACTACTTCCCATTAAATAAATTAAATACGTCTTACTTGTTCCCACTCCTTTTCAAAACAGTAGTTTAAAACGAGGGCCCTTCACTCAATCTTTAACCTCAACCCCGCACGTTGTGTTGTATCTGTGAATGTTGGTTGTGGCCAAATGATAGTTTTCTTTCATTCGTTTAGGTTCCAAGAAAACTTGATGTAACTCTACTTTTAACTGCCGTTTCAGATAAGCGGGTATTACGTCGCAGTCAAATGCCGCGGATATGACGTAATTGCCCGAACCTCCGCCAAAATTCAAATCTGTTGGCGCGATGGCCGTGAGCCACTGAGCAGCGACGATTATCAACAGAAATATCTTTATTTTCTGCTTGCAACTGGACCGTCTAGAGCGTACACGGTAAGTAACACTCATTGTGTTTAAGGAGATTTACGTTTGTAATAGCAGAAGTGTAGCCGCGTTGCGTTGTACGTGTGAAAATTGGTCGAGGCGAAATGTTAATGTTTAATTTCATTCCTTTAGGTTCCACGGTGTTTGTTGGCTGCAAGTTTTCCACTGCAAGAAGAGGCTCGTATCATTGACCAGGAGCGAGCTACAATGGTGAGTAGCCATAACATTTATGTTAAACACTTCCTATTTCATGTCTAACAGTACTTGATTTAACAAATAACCATAAATAAATACAGTGTGGGCACTGAAGTTAACATATGTGATTATACTGCCTAATCTGTCACGGAGTAGATTGTTGCAAAGTAATATAAGATCCAAAGTTGTAATTCAGAATAGTTTTCAAAAGAAGGCCATTAGAATTATATACAAGTCTGATTACCCTGAACAAGCTATTAATTAAATCACAAATTCTTCAATTCAAAGATTTGGTAGATTATCAGACAAATAATGTCTAACAGTAATTGATTTAACACATCACGATAAGTAGATTGAGTGTGGGCACTCTCAAGTTAACATATGTGATTATACTGCCTAATCTGTTACAGAGTATGTTGTTGCCAAGTAATGTAGAATAGATCCAAAGTAGTAATCCAGAATAGTTTTGAAGAGGCCATTAGAATGATAAACAAATCTGATTACCTTGAACATAATAACAAGCTAAGTGTTTAATATGTCCTATGAAGTCAAAATTGGGCACCATCATGTGGTGAAATTTGGAATTGCATCACATCCAATTTTGCCTGGGAACAAACAGATTACATAAATCTTAGTTTTGAATAAGCCACTCCTTCTCAAACAAGTAAACTCTGCCCATTTTGCGCAGTAGATGTTCTGTTAATATCTAGTATTTATACAAAGTCATAATTTAAATTGCTTTCAACCTTCATTCATCGGTTCAACCAACATTACTCGCTCTTATTACCAACTTGTATTGATTTAACTAAGCGTTTAATACTTCCTATCAGGTCTCAAATCGAGATTTGGCAAAATACAATTTCAGCAAATCCAATTTTGCCAGGGAACAAAAATAGATTAAATAAACTAAATAAGTCCTCTTCCCATTAAATAAATCAGAAAAGTCTGTCTTGTAACCAGTCCTCTTCAAACAAGTAAAGTCTGCCCATTTTGTGCCGTAGATTTTGTGTCTATGCCTAGTATTTAAACAAAATCATAATTTAAACGACTTCTTTCCTTCATTCACTTTGGAAATTTGGAATTGCAGCAAATCGAATTTTGGCAGGGAACAAAAATAGATCAATTAAACTAAATAAGTCTTCTTCCCATTAAATAAATTAAAAAAGTCTGTCTTGTAACCAGTCCTTTTCAAACAAGTAAAGTCTGCCCATTTTGTGCCGTCGATTTTGTGTTAATGCCTAGTATTTATACAAAATCATAATTTAAAGGACTTCATTCCTTCATTCACTTTGGAAATTTGGAATTGCAGCACATCAAATTTTGCCTGGGAAGAAAAGTAGATTAAATAAATTTAATAAGTCTTACTACTTCCCATTAAATAAATTAAATACGTCTTACTTGTTCCCACTCCTTTTCAAAACAGTAGTTTAAAACGAGGGCCCTTCACTCAATCTTTAACCCCAACCCCGCACGTTGTGTTGTATCTGTGAATGTTGGTTGTGGCCAAATGATAGTTTTCTTTCATTCGTTTAGGTTCCAAGAAAACTTGATGTAACTCTACTTTTAACTGCCGTTTCAGATAAGCGGGTATTACGTCGCAGTCATGTGCCGTGGATATGACGTAATTGCCCGAACCTCCGCCAAAATTCAAATCTGTTGGCGCGATGGCCGTGAGCCACTGAGCAGCGACGATTATCAACAGAAATATCTTTATTTTCTGCTTGCAACTGGACCGTCTAGAGCGTACACGGTAAGTAACACTCATTGTGTTTAAGGAGATTTACGTTTGTAATAGCAGAAGTGGAGCCGCGTTGCGTTGTACGTGTGAAAATTGGTCGAGGCGAAATGTTAATGTTTAATTTCATTTCTTTAGGTTCCACGGTGTTTGTTGGCTGCAAGTTTTCCACTGCAAGAAGAGGCTCGTATCATTGACCAGGAGCGAGCTACAATGGTGAGTAGCCATAACATTTATGTTAAACACTTCCTATTTCATGTCTAACAGTACTTGATTTAACAAATAACCATAAATAAATACAGTGTGGGCACTGAAGTTAACATATGTGATTATACTGCCTAATCTGTCACGGAGTAGATTGTTGCAAAGTAATATAAGATCCAAAGTTGTAATTCAGAATAGTTTTCAAAAGAAGGCCATTAGAATTATATACAAGTCTGATTACCCTTAACATAACAACAAGCTATTAATTAAATCACAAATTCTTCAATTCAAAGATTTGGTAGATTATCAGACAAATAATGTCTAACAGTAATTGATTTAACACATCACGATAAGTAGATTGAGTGTGGGCACTCTCAAGTTAACAGATATGATTATACTGCCTAATCTGTTACAGAGTATGTTGTTGCCAAGTAATGTAGAATAGATCCAAAGTAGTAATCCAGAATAGTTTTGAAGAGGCCATTAGAATAATAAACAAATCTGATTACCTTGAACATAATAACAAGCTAAGTGTTTAATATGTCCTATGAAGTCAAAATTGGGCACCATCATGTGGTGAAATTTGGAATTGCATCACATCCAATTTTGCCTGGGAACAAACAGATTAAATAAATCTTAGTTTTGAATAAGCCACTCCTTCTCAAACAAGTAAACTCTGCCCATTTCGCGCAGTAGATGTTCTGTTAATATCTAGTATTTATACAAAGTCATAATTTAAATTGCTTTCAACCTTCATTCATCGGTTCAACCAACATTACTCGCTCTTATTACCAACTTGTATTGATTTAACTAAGCGTTTAATACTTCCTATCAGGTCTCAAGGCAAGATTTGGCAAAATACAATTTCAGCAAATCCAATTTTGCCAGGGAACAAAAATAGATTAAATAAACTAAATAAGTCTTCTTCCCATTAAATAAATCAGAAAAGTCTGTCTTGTAACCAGTCCTCTTCAAACAAGTAAAGTCTGCCCATTTTGTGCCGTAGATTTTGTGTCTATGCCTAGTATTTAAACAAAATCATAATTTAAACGACTTCTTTCCTTCATTCACTTTGGAAATTTGGAATTGCAGCAAATCGAATTTTGCCAGGGAACAAAAATAGATCAATTAAACTAAATAAGTCTTCTTCCCATTAAATAAATTAAAAAAGTCTGTCTTGTAACCAGTCCTTTTCAAACAAGTAAAGTCTGCCCATTTTGTGCCGTCGATTTTGTGTTAATGCCTAGTATTTATACAAAATCATAATTTAAAGGACTTCATTCCTTCATTCACTTTGGAAATTTGGAATTGCAGCACATCAAATTTTGCCTGGGAAGAAAAGTAGATTAAATAAATTTAATAAGTCTTACTACTTCCCATTAAATAAATTAAATACGTCTTACTTGTTCCCACTCCTTTACAAAAAAGTAGTTTAAAACGAGGTCCCTTCACTCAACCTTTAACCCTATTTATTCACCTTCTAGGCTAAGTGTTAAAGGCTAAGTGTTAAAGGCTAAGTGTTAAAGGCTAAGTGTTAGAGGCTAAGTGCCAGAGGCTAGGCGCCAGAGGCGAGTTTTTGTGGGCTGAAGTTTTAGTGGGGTTAGTGTGAATACAATCCAAAAGAATACAACAGAATACAATACAATAGAATATAATACATAGATTAAATTCAATAGCTCTTACTACTTCCCATTAAATAAATTAAATACGTCTTACTTGTTCCCAATCCTTTTCAAAAAAGTAGTTTAAAACGAGGGCCCTTCACTCAACCTTTAACCTCAACCCCGCACGTCACATTGTGTTGTATCTGTGAATGTTGGTTGTGGCCAAATGATAGTTTTCTTTCATTCGTTTAGGTTCCACGGTGTTTGTTGGCTATGTTTTCCACTGTCAGAAGGATGAAAATACAAAGTACAACGCTTGGACGTGGGCGAAGACGTCACCGGTGAGTCCTTCCTTCTTATTTATTTACCTTCTAGATGCTAGAGGCTAAGTGTTAGAGGCTAAGTGTTAGAGGCTAAGTGTTAAACACAATACGAACAACACAACAATACTGCACTGAACAACACGATACCGCACTGAGAAACACGATACCGCACTGAACAACACGATACCGCACTGAACAACACCATGCCGCACTGAACACCATGCCACACTGAACAACACCATCCCGCACTGAACAACACCATGCCGCACTAAACAACACCATGCCGCACTGAACAACACCATGCCTCACTGAACGACACCATGCCGCACTGAAAGACACCATGCCGCACTGAACGACACCATGCCGCACTGAAAGACACCATCCCGCACTGAACACCATGCCGCACTGAACAACACCATCCTGCACTGAACAACACCATCCCGCACTGAACAACACCATGCCGCACTGAACAACATTATGCCGCACTGAACATTATGCCGCACTGAACAACACCATGCCGCACTGAACAACACCATGCCGCACTGAACAAAATTATGCCGCACTGAACAACACCATGCCGCGCTGAACAACACCATGCCGCACTGAACAACACCATCCTGCACTGAACAACACCATTCCGCATTGAACACCATGCCGCACTGAACAACACCATCCCGCACTGAACAACACCATCCCGCACTGAACAACACCATGCCGCACTGAACAACATTATGCCGCACTGAACAACATTATGCCGCACTGAACAACACCATGCCGCACTGAACAACACCATGCCGCACTGAACAACACCATGCCGCACTGAACAACATTATAACGCACTGAACAACACCATCCCGCACTGAACAACACCATGCCGCACTAAACAACATTATGCCGCACTGAACAACATTATGCCGAAATGAACAACACCATGCCGCACTGAACAACACCATGCCGCACTGAACAACACCATCCTGCACTGAACAACACCATCCCGCACTGAACAACACCATGCCGCACTGAACAACACCATGCCGCACTGAACAACACCATGCCGCAATGAACAACACCATCCCGCACTGAACAACATTATGCCGCACTGAACAACATTATGCCGCACTGAACAACATTATGCCGCACTGAACAACACCATGCCGCACTGAACAACACCATCCTGCACTGAACAACACCATCCCGCACTGAACAACACCATGCCGCACTGAACAACATTATGGCGCACTGAACAACATTATGCCGCACTGAACAACACCATGCCGCACTGAACAACACCATGCCGCACTGAACAACACCATGCCGCAATGAACAACACCATCCCGCACTGAACAACACCATGCCGCACTGAGCAACACCATGCCGCACTGAACAACACCATCCTGCACTGAACAACACCATGCCGCACTGAACAACACCATTGCGCACTGAACAACACCATGCCGCACTGAACAACATTACGCTGCACTGAACAACACCATGCCGCACTGAACAACACCATGCCGCACTGAACAACACCATGCCGCATTGAACAACACCATGCCGCATTGAACAACACCATGCCGCACTGAACAACACCATCCTGCACTGAACAACACCATGCCGCATTGAACAACACCATGCCGCACTGAACAACACCATCCTGCACTGAACAACACCATCCCGCACTGAACAACACCATCCCGCATTGAACAACACCATCCTGCACTGAACAACACCATGCCGCACTGAACAACACCATGCCGCACTGAACAACACCATTCCGCACTGAACAACACCATGCCGCACTGAACAACACCATCCTGCACTGAACAACACCATCCCGCACTGAACAACACCATGCCGCATTGAACAACACCATCCTGCACTGAACAACACCATCCTGCACTGAACAACACCATGCCGCACTGAACAACACCATGCCGCACTGAACAACACCATGCCGCACTGAACAACACCATGCCGCACTGAACAACATTATGCCGCACTGAACAACATTATGTCGCACTGAACAACACCATGCCGCACTGAACAACACCATGCCGCACTGAACAACATTATGCCGCACTGAAAAACACCATGCCGCACTGAACAACACCATCCCGCACTGAACAACACCATGCCGCATTGAACAACACCATGCCGCACTGAACAACACCATGCTGCACTGAACAACATTATGCTGCACTGAACAACACGATCCTGCATTGAACAACACCATGCCGCACTGAACAACACCATCCTGCACTGAACAACACCATCCTGCACTGAACAACACCACCCCGCACTGAACAACACGATCCCGCATTGAACAACACCATCCCGCACTGAACAACACCATGCCGCACTGAACAACACCATTCCGCACTGAACAACACCATGCCGCACTGAACAACACCATGCCGCACTGAACAACACCATGCCGCACTGAACAACACCATGCCGCACTGAACAACACCATGCCGCACTGAACAACATTATGCCGCACTGAACAACACCATGCCGCACTGAACAAGACCATCCCGCACTGAACAACACCATGCCGCATTGAACAACACCATGCCGCACTGAACAACACCATCCTGCACTGAACAACACCATCCCGCACTAAACAACACCATGCCGCACTGAACAACATTATGGCGCACTGGACAACATTATGCCGCACTGAACAACACCATGCCGCACTGAACAACACCATGCCGCACTGAACAACACCATGCCGCACTGAACAACACCATGCCGCACTGAACAACATTATGCCGCACTGAACAACACCATGCCGCACTGAACAACACCATGCCGCACTGAACAACACGATCCCGCATTGAATAACACCATCCTGCACTGAACAACACCATGCCGCACTGAACAACACCATGCCGCACTGAACAACACCATTCCGCACTGAACAACACCATGCCGCACTGAACGACACCATCCCGCACTGAACAACACCATCCCGCACTGAACAACACCATGCCGCATTAAACAACACCATGCCGCACTGAACAACACCATCCTGCACTGAACAACACCATGCCTCACTGAACAACACCACTCCGCACTGAACAACACCATGCCGCACTGAACAACATTATGCCGCACTGAACAACATTATGCCGCACTAAACAACATTATGTCGCACTGAACAACACCATGCCGCACTGAACAACACCATGCTGCACTGAACAACATTATGCCGCACTGAACAACACGATCCCGCATTGAACAACACCATCCCGCAGTGAACAACACCATCCCGCATTGAACAACACCATGCCGCACTGAACAACACCATGCTGCACTGAACAACACCATGCTGCACTGAACAACATTATGCTGCACTGAACAACACGATCCTGCACTGAACAACACCATGCCGCACTGAACAACACCATCCTGCACTGAACAACACCATGCCGCACTGAACAACACCATGCCGCACTGAACAACATTATGCCGCACTGAAAAACACCATGCCGCACTGAACAACACCATCCCGCACTGAACAACACCATGCCGCACTGAACAACACCATGCCGCACTGAACAACACCATGCTGCACTGAACAACATTATGCTGCACTGAACAACACGATCCTGCATTGAACAACACCATGCCGCACTGAACAACACCATCCTGCACTGAACAACACCATCCTGCACTGAACAACACCACCCCGCACTGAACAACACGATCCCGCATTGAACACCATCCCGCACTGAACAACACCATGCCGCACTGAACAACACCATTCCGCACTGAACAACACCATGCCGCACTGAACAACACCATGCCGCACTGAACAACACCATGCCGCACTGAACAACACCATGCCGCACTGAACAACATTATGCCGCACTGAACAACACCATGCCGCACTGAACAACACCATCCCGCACTGAACAACACCATGCCGCATTGAACAACACCATGCCGCACTGAACAACACCATCCTGCACTGAACAACACCATCCCGCACTAAACAACACCATGCCGCACTGAACAACATTATGCCGCACTGGACAACACCATGCCGCACTGAACAACACCATGCCGCACTGAACAACACCATGCCGCACTGAACAACACCATGCCGCACTGAACAACATTATGCCGCACTGAACAACACCATGCCGCACTGAACAACACCATGCCGCACTGAACAACACGATCCCGCATTGAACAACACCATCCTGCACTGAACAACACCATGCCGCACTGAACAACACCATGCCGCACTGAACAACACCATTCCGCACTGAACAACACCATGCCGCACTGAACAACACCATCCTGCACTGAACAACACCATCCCGCACTGAACAACACCATGCCGCATTGAACAACACCATGCCGCACTGAACAACACCATCCCGCACTGAACAACACCATGCCGCATTGAACAACACCATGCCGCACTGAACAACACCATCCTGCACTGAACAACACCATCCTGCACTGAACAACACCATGCCGCACTGAACAACATTATGGCGCACTGAACAACATTATGCCGCACTGAACAACACCATGCCGCACTGAACAACACCATGCCGCACTGAACAACACCATGCCGCACTGAACAACATTATGCCGCACTGAACAACATTATGCCGCACTGAACAACACCATGCCGCACTGAACAACACCATGCCGCACTGAACAACACCATGCCGCACTGAACAACACGACGTCGCACTGAACAACACGACGCCGCACAGAACAACACGACGCCGCACAGAATAACACAATACCGCACAGAACAACACAATACCGCACAAACAGTTTTAGATAATATTACGTCGCAGTCATGTGACGCGGACATGACGTCAATAGGCGGAACTCACGGCAAAATTATAATCCGTGGGCGTGGCTTGCAACAGGAAGTAGGAAAGCGGCAGTTCTGGCAAACAAGACACAGCTGTTAGTAACACGATGACTAACAAGGCAAATATTTTTGTTTTCAGCTTGCAACTTGACCGTCTAGAGCGTACAAGGTAATTACAACTGTTTTTTTTTAGCCCTGAAAAGCGAGGGAGTGTGGCGTTTGGGAGGAATGTCGAACTCGGCGTCTGCTTCCAGCCACAGACGCCAAATTTCGACGATTATTTCGACTGGTCAACGGTTGTAAATTATTGCGTTGACTAAAAACTTTATTTAACTCTACTCTTAACTTTGCCGTTTCAGATATGCGGGTATTACACCGCGGAAATGACGTCAATAGGCTGAACTCTCGCCAAAATTCAAATCTGTGGGCGCAATGGCCTTGAGCGAGACACCGGATACAAACACGACGATTATCAACAGAAATATCTTTATTTTCCGCTTGCAAGTGGACCGTCTAGAGCGTACACGGTAAGTACAACTCATTGTGTTTAAAAAGATTTACGTTTGTGTAGTTTGCGTTGCGTTGTATCTGTGAATGTTGGTTGAGGCTAAATGTTAATGTTTAATTTCATTCCTTTAGGTTCCACGGTGTTTGTTGGCTGTATGTTTTCCACTGCAAGAAGAGGCTCGTATCATTGACCAGCAGGAGCTACAATGGTGAGTACCCCTTTCGTCTTCCATTTATGTTAAACACTTCCTATTTCATGTCTAACAGTACTCGATTTAACAAATAACCATAAATAAATACAGTGTGGGCAGTCACGTTAACATATGTGATTATCCTGCCTAATATGTTTATCACAAATATGTCACTAATCACTAATATGTTTATTTGTTTATCACAACACCTTTGGACCTTCAGCAATCGATTATTTCCCTTCATCTACATAGAGACAGAACGATGGTGTCTTAAACATCTCATTCATTTCACCAAATAACTTCACGCAGGTGGATAACGGCCGTCTCGGTCACGCTATGTGTCGTGATGCAGTTTTGAAGAACCAAATGCATTTATTCAATGACTAAGTCAAGCTAGTTCTATGTTTATGATGTTGTAAGTTACGGTACCGATTGAAGTTGAGTTCGAAGCCAGTGGAAAACAGCGCTGCGTTTGTGCTCTCCAGGTACAAATGTTGTGATCTCTGACTGACGACCGGGCGAGACTCGAGTAAGAGATGTCCAAACGAGCTCCGGCAGGGCGGGCCAAGGCGGAGCGAACGGACGCCCTTCAGGCCGCCAATGACGAGCTGAGAACCAAACTGATGGACGTCCAGTTAGAACTTCAGCAGGAGAAGAACAAGGTGAAAACCTCAACAGACAGACACTGCCTGCCTCCCTGCCTGCCTCCCTGCCTGCCTCCCTGCCTGCCTCCCTCCCTCCCAGTTTTCCCGATGTAGATTAGACATGCGTGTGCCATGACTGTGTCAGCCTACATCAACAAATGCACCGAGGACGTCAGCACCACTAAGAATATCATCACCCGGGGCAACCAACGACCCTGGATGACTGAGGAGGTACGTCAAACGCTACGAGCGCGGAACTCTGCCTTCAAGTCTGGCGACAAGGAGACACTGAGGACAGCGAGAGCCAACTTGAACCGTGCCATCAGGATAGCGAAGCGAGACCGCAGTCGAAAATTTCAGGATCGTTTCCACGACGTCAAAAACATCAGGAGTATGTGGCAAGGCATACGGGCGATTACAGACTACAACTCACCCTCCCCCCCCCCCGGTGGGTGTAGTTGATGCTGACTTTCTAAATGGTCTAAATAACTTCTTTGGGAGGTTCGAGGCACTAAACGGCACTCCAGCAGTTAAAACTGTCCCCCATCAGGAAGAGGAGGTACTCTGCCTTGACTCCGCCGATGTGTTGAAGACCCTGAGGAGAGTCAACCCCTGTAAGGCCCCTGGCCCCGACAACATTCCTGGGCGTGTGTTCAGGGAATGTGCAAGTCATCTGGCTGGGGTCATCACAGACATTTTTAACACCTCGCTGGGCCAAGCCACAGTGCCGGCGTGCTTTAAGACTGCCTCCATCATTCCGGTGCCGAAGAAACCTCAAATCACCTCATTTAATGATTACCGGCCTGTTGCACTGACTCCGGTTATGATGAAGTGCTTCGAAAGGCTGCTTAAAGGTCACATCGTTTCCAGACTCCCCCTATTATTTGACCCGTTCCAGTTTGCCGACCGGCAAAACCGCTCCACTCAGGACGCCATCTCCTCCGTTCTTCACCTGAGCCTGGCTCACCTGGAGGAGAAGAACACCCATGTGCGGAGGCTGTTCCTGGACTTCAGCTCAGCGTTTAACACCATCATCCCACAGCATCTGGTAGGAAAATTGGAACACCTGGGCTTCAACACCCCCCTTCGCAACTGGCTGCTAGACTTCCTCACCAACAGACCTCAGTCAGTCCGGGTCGGACAGAACACCTCTGATGTCATCACCCTCAGCACAGGCTCCCTTCAGGGCTGCGTCCTGAGCCCCCTGCTGTGCACCCTGATGACACACGACTGCGTCCTCAGGTTCACCACCAATCACATCGTGAAGTCAGCAGACGACACAACGGTGGTGGGGCTCATCAGAGACAACAACGACCTGGACTACAGAGAGGAGGTGGAGCAGCTGGTGGGCTGGTGCAGAGAAAACAGCCTGATCCTGAATGAGGAGAAGATGAAGGAGATCATCGTCGACTTCAGGAAAAAACAGCCTCACCACGCTCCACTGATCATCAACAGCTCAGCTGTGGAGGTGGTCAGCACCACCAAATTCCTGGGGGTCCACATCACAGAAGACCTCACCTGGACTATGAACACTACGGCACTGGTCAAGAGGGCACAGAAGCGCTTGTACTTCCTGCGGAGGATGAGGAGAGCCCACCTGCCCCCACCCATCATGAGGACGTTCTACAGGAGCACCATAGAGAGCATTCTGACAAGCTGTCTCTCTGTGTGGTGTGGAGGCTGCACCGCCTCCGATTGGAAGAACGTGAGGAGAGTGGTGAGGACAGCAGAGAGGATCATAGGGGCTCCTCTTCCCTCCATTCAGGACATTTCATCTCAGCGCTGCATGTCCCGTGCCCGTAACATCATCAATGACCCATCACACCCCCACCATGGACTGTTCTCCCTGCTGCCCTCTGGGAAGAGGTTTGCAGCATCCGCTGCAGGTCCACCAGGTTCTGCAACAGCTTTTTCCCTGCTGTCATCAGACTGTTGAACACTAGAACTGTTGAGCTCTAAACTGAACTCTGCATCACACATTCACAGAACTGTACTTTATGACACTACGGACCTCTATCTTGCACTATCTCGCACTACCAACTTTACTGAACTTGTATAAACCCTTTAAATAGAAGTTTAATACATGGTTTAGCATTCCTCTGCACACTCTTGAATACTGTTTTGCCTACTTGCACTATTGCATAATTATCACTGCTGCACTTTATACTTATTTTTAATATATATATATATAGTATATATGTATATATATATATATTTTCATAGGATATGTTACTTCTATTCAACTGCAATATCACTACTTTGTTGTAAGACGTATGCAACGGAATTTCGTTTTGTATGCACCATGTGCAGACAAGATGACAATAAAGTTTGTCTAAGTCTAAGTCATGTCAGGTCAGCTGTCTGGAGAGAGAGAGAAGTCAGGACCTGCGGGCGGAGCACCACCGTGCCACCGCCGCCATGACGGAACTCAAAAGCAAACTCCATGAGGAGAAGCAGAAAGAGTTAGCCATTACCAGGGAGACATTACTGCGGCAGCATGAAATGGAGCTGATGAGAGTGATCAAAATCAAAGATGGAGAGATCCAGCGACTGAATGCCTTGGTCCTCAGCCTGAGGGACGGCTCCATGGACAAGGTGATCCGCTCTATCCGTGTCTGACTATCCGCACGCCACGTCGGGCTTCGATGCGGCCGCTACCGTATTGTGTAGCTTGTCCCCAGTAAGCGTCGCGGCGCTCCGTTGCGGTCTCAACGGCCCGGTGTGGCGCAATGTCTGCTCAGGTGAGGAGGGGGGGCGCTTTGCTGGCGGAGGTGGAGGAGACGCGGCGGTGTCGGGAGACCGAGCGGTGTCGCCTCCACCAGGAGCGCGGAAGAAGCCCTGGCAGCGGCCCAGCAGGCCTGGCAGTCCCGAGCGGCCGAGCTCCGATCGGCTCATCACCAGCATCGGGAGGAGCTGAGCCGAACCAAGAGAGACTGCGAGAGGGAGATCCGCCGACTGGTAGGACTGATCAGATGCGCGGTGCGTGGCTATGTTCCCAATTTCGTTGTATACCTGCAGTGCAATGACACCTAAGGCATTCTATTCTATTCTATTTCACAAGAAGAAAATGTCCGGTTGCTCGCTTCGCTTTTGTCACAGCAAAGGTGTTCTAGTCGATTCAAGAAAAAAATTGGCCGGTTGCTCTCTTTGTTTTTGTCACAATTCTGGCAAATGAGTTTGCCCGCCTGCCTGAGCGCTCCCCGTTTGTACATCCAGACGGATGAGATCAAGCTGAAAGACAGAGCGGTTAGTGTTTTGGATGAAGCCCTGGGGCCGGCCACGTCCACCGCCTTCAGCTGCAGACTCAGGCTGCCGAGCAGCAGATCGCTGCCCTGAGGGATTCCCAAAGGGCGGGCCTAAACTACCCTGGAAGTGGGGTCAACGCCGCTACTAGCAATCCTCTTCATTGCGTAAGCCACCTCATCACACACTTGCAGTACGCATGACTTAGTTCGTTGCTGGAGGAAGGTAGCACAAAAACAGTTTTGAACTTTGAACGAGTGCTTGTGTGTGTGTGTTGCGGGGCGTTTTCAGTCTCAGGAGGATCGGGACACGCGACGGTTTCATCTGAAAATCGCTGAGCTCAGCGCAGTCATCAGGAAACTGGAGGATCGAAACGCCCTGCTTTCTGAAGAGCGCAATGAACTGGTAATTTATTGACGGCACGCTTGAAGGTTTGCGCTACGTTTGATGCGCGCCATCCAGCGAGGCACCCATTGCGCTTGCTTATTAGTTGAGCGGCGCGGCGAGTCGGTTGCCTGGTAGATGTCTTTTATTGGGAGCCAAAGCCACGATTCCGTTCAAACCGATGCAAAAGGAATGGATACGTTCTGGCCCGCGTGTTGTGCGTCTTTCACATCCCGCACTTCATGCTTGCAGCTAAAGCGACTGAGAGAAACAGAAAGCCAGTTTCTGCCACTCCTGTACAAAAACAAACGCCTGAGCAGGAAGAATGAAGAACTCTCGCTGGTGCTGTGTCGCCTTGAAAACAAAGTGCGCTTTGTCACCCAGGAGAACGAGGAGATGGCAAGCTTGGTAAGTCGACGCGGACAACGGCGGCGTGCCAACAGAGTCCACTGCATTTGTGTTCCACAGAGAAGGCCTAGTTCGCTCAATGACCTGGACCGCGGTTGCGGCCAGCAGGACGGTGAAATGGAGTTCCTTCAAGTTGTGGAGCAGCGGCACATCATCGACGACTTGTCCAAGGTCTTCAGGCAGGCGACTCGGTGCACGTACGGCAGCGCCGCGCTCGCTCGCTGTCGCCAGGAAACCTTTTCCGTCCAAAGCTTGGCCGGCGGCCGCCATCCAAAAAATTGGCCCCTTAAATTCCGACCTTTCAAGCAGGAGCATTGTGCGCACGCGTTTGAACACGCTTTAGACTTGTTTTGCCGTTTTCAGCAGCTCAAAGCTCCCGTTTTGTCAGCGCCTTTGCCACTCGCTGTGCGCTGAAAACGACGGACTTGCCCGGCTGCTCAGCCCGTCAACCATGAGCCGCGAGCGCGACGTCATTGTCCGTAGGCAGCTAGTGGCAAAATGCACCCTGTTAGAGTTGCGCTCGCTCCAACTTATTTTGCAAGAACCACACGGGAGACAAGTAAGTTCTTTTGGACACCTGCAGGTGGAGAGTCCATCCGTTGTACGAATGAAGTCTGACTCTCGGCTCCTGCACGAGCATTTTAATTAAGAGAAACAGGGTGGGTGTAAGAGTGGATTGAATAGAGGAAGCCCTTGACCTCTAGTCAAAACATAGCAAGGGGTGTTTTACGACTTTGTGTAGGAAGGGATAAGCGATAGGGATAAATAAGGGATAAATAATATTATTTATTACAGGTCGCAGTCAAAGTCAAAGCAACACAATGATACGATAAAGATAATCTGGAAAACCCTGACACACCCTGTAGTTGTCACTTTTGGAAAAGACGAGCGTCCCTCCAATCATCGCCGGTGACGTGTTTTTCAGGCTCTGGAGACAGGAGCTCATGTCAGAAATGTCATTGTGAGTCGCGTTTGTTTCTGCGCCGGAGCCGTTCGTTCCCTTTGCATCCAAAGAATCTCAAAGGCGGATTATTTGTGTCGACAGGAGAGAGATTTGCTGCTACGATACCGACGTCGAGAATCTCTGAGGAGGAACAAAGCGTGAGGTCCTGCAAGGTGAGTCTGTTTGTTTGCGGCTGCTTGGTGTTGCGCAAGATGAAATGGCCTTTTTCTCGCTATCGTTCCTCTCGTCGATTCATCGTGAGGTGTCGCTTCAGTTTGTTCAGAGAGATGTTTGCTTCCGCGCCCGCAGGTCATCGAAACATTTTACGGCTACGACGAAGACGTGTTGGTGGACTCGGACGGATCGTCCTTGTCTTTTCACACCGACAGAACCCCCGACACGGAACCCGAAGAGGTAGCCCGCCATTTCTGCCAGCGTATTGGCACCAAACATTCCTCTTCAGCCTGGAATCGGACTCGTCTTTGCGTCGCGGGTGCTTTGTCGCCGGTCTGACTGATTCTGGTACTAGTGCTGTGTTGCATTGGTGTGTGCATGAAGAGGCGGAGCTTCGCTACCGCCAGCTGACGCAAGAATATCAAGCGCTGCAACGAGCCTACGCTCTGCTAGCCCAGACCAGCGAAAGGGGACTACGACGCCGAGAAGGAGATCAAGGTGGCGCCCCTTCCCGCAACCCCCGGCCGGGTCGCAGCCTCCCCGTTCTCACCCAGCCTCGGGTGTTCTCTGGTCTGAAAGGAGGAGGAGGAGCCTCCCTCCTCCTCCTTTCAGACCAGAGAAAAGCTGATGGTAGAAATGGGTCACTATCAAAGCAGAGTAGCAGATCTGGAGTCAGCGCTGAAGCAACAAGGACAGGTAAGCTCATCAATGAGCACACCTTTTTCTCAGACAAAATAGCTACATTCTTCAGTCACTCATCCGTCTGGCATTACTGGACCAACCCCCCCCCCCCCCCCCCCCAAACGTGGCTGGGAAAATGCGGAGAAAAGCAAATGTCATTTTCCAGTCAACCAAAGAATTTGTAGATGAAAATGACACAACATTCCAAAGCTGTCCACGCGTTTGTCTCTTCTAGAATGTCAAGTGGGTGGAGGAGAAGCAGCTGCTGCGTCAGAGCAATCAGCAGTTGGCCGAAAAGGTGACGGAAAGAAAGGCGCTGGGCGGAGTCGCTTGGCGTCACACCTGTCGGGAAGCCCCGCAGATGAGGTCTGACTGTCTTTTCAGGTCAGGCGGATGGAGGCGGAAGAAGCGCGTCTGAAAGAGCACATCCAGGATATCCGAGACCAAAACGAACTGCTTGAGTTCCGCATCCTGGAGCTGGAGGTGGGAAGACTCGCACAAGCGTGTTGAGGCCAGAGATGTGACGGACGGACGGACGGACGGACGGATGCATGCCTCTGCCTTTCAGGAGAGGGAGTGGCGCTCCCCCGTCTTGAAGTTTCTGCAAGTCCGTTTCCCAGACGGCCTCAGCCCTTTGCAGATCTACTGCGAGGCCGAGGGCGTGAGCGTACGTAAGGCGTCCCTCGCAACCCTAACCTTAACCCGAGGTCCCAGAACACCTTACATTGCTCCTTGCGCCTTTCCCCCGGACATCGTCATCAGTGATCTGATGAAGAAGCTGGACATCCTGGGCTATAACGCCGTAAGTGTATGTCGAACTCCTTATGTTCGCACTCCACGAGACTCGGCGGCTCAAATGTGACTTTTGGAAGGCTTTGCGCTGAAAGAAGCTTGTTGACGCTGTGCCTTTGGGCTCTTGCAGAATCTCACCAACGAGGAGCAGGTGGTCGTGATTCACGCCAGGACCCTTCTCACCCTAGCCGAGAAGGTAACGCGCACGTCCACGCACGCTCTCGCATTCTGCTTATGTGACAGCAGCCTTTCCTCAGTGGTTAGAATACATCAAAGTGACCAAGTCAGCACTTCAACAGAAGATGTTGGACATTGAAAGTGAGAAGGTAGACAGACACGCGACATCAGCCAAGGGGAACTCCGGCAATGTGCCCCAACAATTCTGACCTTGAGCTGTGCTAGGATATGTTCTGCAAGCAGAAGGGCTACCTGGATGAAGAGTTGGACTTCAGGAAGTGTTCCATGGACCAGGCTCATAAGGTAAGCCGCCCTCAAATCTCCCGCCGGACCACTGATGGACGAGGATTGCGGCCCAGAGGATCCTGGAGCTGGAGGCCATGTTGTACGAGGCGCTACCGCAGCGGGACTGCCCCGCCACGGACGGCGAAAAAGCCAGCCACGCTGGCGTGAATGACGTGCTGACGGCGGATCAGAGAGAAGAGCTTAGGAGCGCCGTGGACCAATGGAAGCGAGCCCTGATGTGCGAGTTGAGGGAGCGCGACGCTTGCATCCTCCAAGAGAGAATGGATCTGCTGCACAGCGCGCAACAGGTAAGGGCCCAAAGCCAGCCCGGCACTTACTTGCACGCTTACTGGCTTTTGAATGCCACTTTCCATTTGTCCGTCCTAGAGGAACAAAGAGCTGAAAGAATTCATCGAAGCTCAGAAGAGACAAATCAAACAATTGGAGGAGAAGTTTCTGTTTCTCTTTCTATTCTTCTCCTTGGCCTTCATTCTGTGGCCCTAACACCAGCTGGTGAGTGAGCTCCAGCGGCACCGCACTCGACACCTCCGATACACTGCCAGCCGGTCTCAGACGTTGGCAGACGCTCCGATGCCAACGTATACCCCCCGCCACGGTGACAGAGGCACCGCGTCACACCGGCGCTCATCCAATCAGAAGGCAGGAAAAGCAAATTCACATGCAGGGCACTTTTGAACCAGAAGAGAGCGCCACAAAAAACGGTTGTTGCCCCAAACGCGCACTAAAAAGGGTCAGAATAACAAGAGTCCCACTGGCCAGCCGGGGCCACCCGTCCAGCTGTTTCTTCAGGGGGGAAAAAAATTGGAGTCACCGGTGAGTACATTTTGCATTTAGCTCTGCTTTTCTGCTGCTGTCTTCAAGTGTGTGGCATCCTGCGATCAAAGATTCAGCCAACCCCAAAGCGGTTGACCTCAACGTCCCACCACCATGCCTACCAGAGCAGGTGACGTGATGCTTTGGACATCCTTCCGTCTCAGATGCCCAAAAGTACTCTTTGCCACATCTGCGGCAATACGGTGTCTTTTCAAAGGTGCAAATAAATCCAGCGTGGGCGGAACACGCACGTCTTCGGTTTTTCCCGCTTTGTTTGTGTGACAGCTGTTGTGAAAATTTTATACAAATAAAGTTGTATAGTACAGGTTTGGCCAAGCCGCAACTCCCGAACCGCATGCGGCTCTTTTATGTTCATATCAACATTTGTGTGTGTGTGTGTGTGTGTGTGTGGGGGGGGGGGGGTTGTGCGTGTTGGCTTCACTTGAGTTCAATTTGGTATTTTGGTCAAAAGCGCATGTGGTGAAATTCCACAAAGTAGGATGGGCAAACACATTTCTTTAAACTATGAGTGTCAATTGGGCTCTCGAAATGGCAGGGAAAAGATGCACAGCAAAACGAAAATACGTAGATGAACACAGGACGTTTTAATCAGAGTGGGAAAGTTTCTATTTTTTGTTGAACGTGATGGCAAACCATTCTGCCTGATATGTCAGACCTCAGCGCATTTCAAAGATTCAAATCTTCAGCGCCATGCACTTCAGCTCACTCCATGCTAACATTGATCAGGCGTCGAACCCGCATCATCATGCTTAAGAGGTGGCCATGCTAACCAGTGCGCCATTATGTCAACGCATAATAACTAAGTCTACTGGTCAAAACAGCGGTTACTATATGACGTCGCTACGTCGTGGTCACGTGACGCAGACAAGACGTCAATGGACGTGGGCAGAGTTAACTTGTTTAAAAGGGAGTAGGCAGAAGAAATATTTAATTTATTTAAATCTATTTTGAGTGCACACCATTATGCCAATGCATAACAACTGTAAATCTACTAAACAAAACAGCGGTTGCTATATGACATCTGCCACGTCGTGGTCACGTGACATACGTGACGTCGATGGGCGTAACTTTCGCCGGAATTCAAATCCGCGGGGAGAGTTAACTTGTTTAAAAGAGAGTGGGCAGAAGAATTATTTAATTTATTTAAATCTATTTGGTGTGTGCGCCATTATGTCAATGCATAACAACTGTAAGTCTACTAAACAAAACAGCGGTTGCTATATGACGTCTGCCACGTCGTGGTCACGTGACGCGGACGTGACGTCGACGCCTACTTTACATCCCACCGATCACAGGACCCCTCGGCTGCATAACCGTGCCCCCTTCCCAACCAATCGGATTTGCTATACGCGAAAACGACGCCAATGGAAAGAGCTTCCGCCCAAATTTAAATCCGTGGGCGTGGCTCGCAGCAGGAAGTAGGAAAATGGCGGCGATGTTGACAAAGACACAGCGGACGGTAACATACGACTAACAAGAGAAATATTTTTATTTTCTGCTTGCAACTGGACCGTCCAGAGCGTACACGGTAAGTACAACTCATCGTTTTTAAAAAGAAGTACTTTTGTTGCCCTGAAAAGCGAGTGAGCGTGGCGTTTGTGGGGGACGTCGAATTTCGACGATTCTTTCTGGTCAACGGTTGTAAATGATTGTGTTGATTAAAAAAGAAAACTTGATGTAACTCTACTTTTAACTGCCGTTTCAGATAGATTTGGAATTGCATCACATCCAATTTTGCCTAGAGCGTACACGGTAAGTAACACTCGTTGTGTTTAAGGAGATTTACGTTTGTAATAGCAGAAGTGTAGCCGCGTTGCGTTGTACGTGTGAATGTTGGTCCGGGCGAAATGTTAATGTTTAATTTCATTCCTTTAGGTTCCACGGTGTTTGTTGGCTGCAAGTTTTCCACTGCAAGAAGAGGCTCATATCATTGACCAGGAGCGAGCTACAATGGTGAGTAGCCATAACATTTATGTTAAACACTTCCTATTTCATGTCTAACAGGACTTGATTTAACAAATAACCATAAATAAATACAGTGTGGGCACTGAAGTTAACATATGTGATTATACTGCCTAATCTGTCACCGAGTAGATTGTTGCAAAGTAATATAAGATCCAAAGTTGTAATTCAGAATAGTTTTCAAAAGAAGGCCATTAGAATTATATACAAGTCTGATTACCCTGAACAAGCTATTAATTAAATCACAAATTCTTCAATTCAAAGATTTGGTAGATTATCAGACAAATAATGTCTAACAGTAATTGATTTAACACATCACGATAAGTAGATTGAGTGTGGGCACTCTCAAGTTAACATATGTGATTATACTGCCTAATCTGTTACAGAGTATGTTGTTGCCAAGTAATGTAGAATAGATCCAAAGTAGTAATCCAGAATAGTTTTGAAGAGGCCATTAGAATGATAAACAAATCTGATTACCTTGAACATAATAACAAGCTAAGTGTTTAATATGTCCTATGAAGTCAAAATTGGGCACCATCATGTGGTGAAATTTGGAATTGCATCACATCCAATTTTGCCTGGGAACAAACAGATTACATAAATCTTAGTTTTGAATAAGCCACTCCTTCTCAAACAAGTAAACTCTGCCCATTTTGCGCAGTAGATGTTCTGTTAATATCTAGTATTTATACAAAGTCATAATTTAAATTGCTTTCAACCTTCATTCATCGGTTCAACCAACATTACTCGCTCTTATTACCAACTTGTATTGATTTAACTAAGCGTTTAATACTTCCTATCAGGTCTCAAATCGAGATTTGGCAAAATACAATTTCAGCAAATCCAATTTTGCCAGGGAACAAAAATAGATTAAATAAACTAAATAAGTCCTCTTCCCATTAAATAAATCAGAAAAGTCTGTCTTGTAACCAGTCCTCTTCAAACAAGTAAAGTCTGCCCATTTTGTGCCGTAGATTTTGTGTCTATGCCTAGTATTTAAACAAAATCATAATTTAAACGACTTCTTTCCTTCATTCACTTTGGAAATTTGGAATTGCAGCAAATCGAATTTTGGCAGGGAACAAAAATAGATCAATTAAACTAAATAAGTCTTCTTCCCATTAAATAAATTAAAAAAGTCTGTCTTGTAACCAGTCCTTTTCAAACAAGTAAAGTCTGCCCATTTTGTGCCGTCGATTTTGTGTTAATGCCTAGTATTTATACAAAATCATAATTTAAAGGACTTCATTCCTTCATTCACTTTGGAAATTTGGAATTGCAGCACATCAAATTTTGCCTGGGAAGAAAAGTAGATTAAATAAATTTAATAAGTCTTACTACTTCCCATTAAATAAATTAAATACGTCTTACTTGTTCCCACTCCTTTTCAAAACAGTAGTTTAAAACGAGGGCCCTTCACTCAATCTTTAACCTCAACCCCGCACGTTGTGTTGTATCTGTGAATGTTGGTTGTGGCCAAATGATAGTTTTCTTTCATTCGTTTAGGTTCCAAGAAAACTTGATGTAACTCTACTTTTAACTGCCGTTTCAGATAAGCGGGTATTACGTCGCAGTCAAATGCCGCGGATATGACGTAATTGCCCGAACCTCCGCCAAAATTCAAATCTGTTGGCGCGATGGCCGTGAGCCACTGAGCAGCGACGATTATCAACAGAAATATCTTTATTTTCTGCTTGCAACTGGACCGTCTAGAGCGTACACGGTAAGTAACACTCATTGTGTTTAAGGAGATTTACGTTTGTAATAGCAGAAGTGTAGCCGCGTTGCGTTGTACGTGTGAAAATTGGTCGAGGCGAAATGTTAATGTTTAATTTCATTCCTTTAGGTTCCACGGTGTTTGTTGGCTGCAAGTTTTCCACTGCAAGAAGAGGCTCGTATCATTGACCAGGAGCGAGCTACAATGGTGAGTAGCCATAACATTTATGTTAAACACTTCCTATTTCATGTCTAACAGTACTTGATTTAACAAATAACCATAAATAAATACAGTGTGGGCACTGAAGTTAACATATGTGATTATACTGCCTAATCTGTCACGGAGTAGATTGTTGCAAAGTAATATAAGATCCAAAGTTGTAATTCAGAATAGTTTTCAAAAGAAGGCCATTAGAATTATATACAAGTCTGATTACCCTGAACAAGCTATTAATTAAATCACAAATTCTTCAATTCAAAGATTTGGTAGATTATCAGACAAATAATGTCTAACAGTAATTGATTTAACACATCACGATAAGTAGATTGAGTGTGGGCACTCTCAAGTTAACATATGTGATTATACTGCCTAATCTGTTACAGAGTATGTTGTTGCCAAGTAATGTAGAATAGATCCAAAGTAGTAATCCAGAATAGTTTTGAAGAGGCCATTAGAATGATAAACAAATCTGATTACCTTGAACATAATAACAAGCTAAGTGTTTAATATGTCCTATGAAGTCAAAATTGGGCACCATCATGTGGTGAAATTTGGAATTGCATCACATCCAATTTTGCCTGGGAACAAACAGATTACATAAATCTTAGTTTTGAATAAGCCACTCCTTCTCAAACAAGTAAACTCTGCCCATTTTGCGCAGTAGATGTTCTGTTAATATCTAGTATTTATACAAAGTCATAATTTAAATTGCTTTCAACCTTCATTCATCGGTTCAACCAACATTACTCGCTCTTATTACCAACTTGTATTGATTTAACTAAGCGTTTAATACTTCCTATCAGGTCTCAAATCGAGATTTGGCAAAATACAATTTCAGCAAATCCAATTTTGCCAGGGAACAAAAATAGATTAAATAAACTAAATAAGTCCTCTTCCCATTAAATAAATCAGAAAAGTCTGTCTTGTAACCAGTCCTCTTCAAACAAGTAAAGTCTGCCCATTTTGTGCCGTAGATTTTGTGTCTATGCCTAGTATTTAAACAAAATCATAATTTAAACGACTTCTTTCCTTCATTCACTTTGGAAATTTGGAATTGCAGCAAATCGAATTTTGGCAGGGAACAAAAATAGATCAATTAAACTAAATAAGTCTTCTTCCCATTAAATAAATTAAAAAAGTCTGTCTTGTAACCAGTCCTTTTCAAACAAGTAAAGTCTGCCCATTTTGTGCCGTCGATTTTGTGTTAATGCCTAGTATTTATACAAAATCATAATTTAAAGGACTTCATTCCTTCATTCACTTTGGAAATTTGGAATTGCAGCACATCAAATTTTGCCTGGGAAGAAAAGTAGATTAAATAAATTTAATAAGTCTTACTACTTCCCATTAAATAAATTAAATACGTCTTACTTGTTCCCACTCCTTTTCAAAACAGTAGTTTAAAACGAGGGCCCTTCACTCAATCTTTAACCCCAACCCCGCACGTTGTGTTGTATCTGTGAATGTTGGTTGTGGCCAAATGATAGTTTTCTTTCATTCGTTTAGGTTCCAAGAAAACTTGATGTAACTCTACTTTTAACTGCCGTTTCAGATAAGCGGGTATTACGTCGCAGTCATGTGCCGTGGATATGACGTAATTGCCCGAACCTCCGCCAAAATTCAAATCTGTTGGCGCGATGGCCGTGAGCCACTGAGCAGCGACGATTATCAACAGAAATATCTTTATTTTCTGCTTGCAACTGGACCGTCTAGAGCGTACACGGTAAGTAACACTCATTGTGTTTAAGGAGATTTACGTTTGTAATAGCAGAAGTGGAGCCGCGTTGCGTTGTACGTGTGAAAATTGGTCGAGGCGAAATGTTAATGTTTAATTTCATTTCTTTAGGTTCCACGGTGTTTGTTGGCTGCAAGTTTTCCACTGCAAGAAGAGGCTCGTATCATTGACCAGGAGCGAGCTACAATGGTGAGTAGCCATAACATTTATGTTAAACACTTCCTATTTCATGTCTAACAGTACTTGATTTAACAAATAACCATAAATAAATACAGTGTGGGCACTGAAGTTAACATATGTGATTATACTGCCTAATCTGTCACGGAGTAGATTGTTGCAAAGTAATATAAGATCCAAAGTTGTAATTCAGAATAGTTTTCAAAAGAAGGCCATTAGAATTATATACAAGTCTGATTACCCTTAACATAACAACAAGCTATTAATTAAATCACAAATTCTTCAATTCAAAGATTTGGTAGATTATCAGACAAATAATGTCTAACAGTAATTGATTTAACACATCACGATAAGTAGATTGAGTGTGGGCACTCTCAAGTTAACAGATATGATTATACTGCCTAATCTGTTACAGAGTATGTTGTTGCCAAGTAATGTAGAATAGATCCAAAGTAGTAATCCAGAATAGTTTTGAAGAGGCCATTAGAATAATAAACAAATCTGATTACCTTGAACATAATAACAAGCTAAGTGTTTAATATGTCCTATGAAGTCAAAATTGGGCACCATCATGTGGTGAAATTTGGAATTGCATCACATCCAATTTTGCCTGGGAACAAACAGATTAAATAAATCTTAGTTTTGAATAAGCCACTCCTTCTCAAACAAGTAAACTCTGCCCATTTCGCGCAGTAGATGTTCTGTTAATATCTAGTATTTATACAAAGTCATAATTTAAATTGCTTTCAACCTTCATTCATCGGTTCAACCAACATTACTCGCTCTTATTACCAACTTGTATTGATTTAACTAAGCGTTTAATACTTCCTATCAGGTCTCAAGGCAAGATTTGGCAAAATACAATTTCAGCAAATCCAATTTTGCCAGGGAACAAAAATAGATTAAATAAACTAAATAAGTCTTCTTCCCATTAAATAAATCAGAAAAGTCTGTCTTGTAACCAGTCCTCTTCAAACAAGTAAAGTCTGCCCATTTTGTGCCGTAGATTTTGTGTCTATGCCTAGTATTTAAACAAAATCATAATTTAAACGACTTCTTTCCTTCATTCACTTTGGAAATTTGGAATTGCAGCAAATCGAATTTTGCCAGGGAACAAAAATAGATCAATTAAACTAAATAAGTCTTCTTCCCATTAAATAAATTAAAAAAGTCTGTCTTGTAACCAGTCCTTTTCAAACAAGTAAAGTCTGCCCATTTTGTGCCGTCGATTTTGTGTTAATGCCTAGTATTTATACAAAATCATAATTTAAAGGACTTCATTCCTTCATTCACTTTGGAAATTTGGAATTGCAGCACATCAAATTTTGCCTGGGAAGAAAAGTAGATTAAATAAATTTAATAAGTCTTACTACTTCCCATTAAATAAATTAAATACGTCTTACTTGTTCCCACTCCTTTACAAAAAAGTAGTTTAAAACGAGGTCCCTTCACTCAACCTTTAACCCTATTTATTCACCTTCTAGGCTAAGTGTTAAAGGCTAAGTGTTAAAGGCTAAGTGTTAAAGGCTAAGTGTTAGAGGCTAAGTGCCAGAGGCTAGGCGCCAGAGGCGAGTTTTTGTGGGCTGAAGTTTTAGTGGGGTTAGTGTGAATACAATCCAAAAGAATACAACAGAATACAATACAATAGAATATAATACATAGATTAAATTCAATAGCTCTTACTACTTCCCATTAAATAAATTAAATACGTCTTACTTGTTCCCAATCCTTTTCAAAAAAGTAGTTTAAAACGAGGGCCCTTCACTCAACCTTTAACCTCAACCCCGCACGTCACATTGTGTTGTATCTGTGAATGTTGGTTGTGGCCAAATGATAGTTTTCTTTCATTCGTTTAGGTTCCACGGTGTTTGTTGGCTATGTTTTCCACTGTCAGAAGGATGAAAATACAAAGTACAACGCTTGGACGTGGGCGAAGACGTCACCGGTGAGTCCTTCCTTCTTATTTATTTACCTTCTAGATGCTAGAGGCTAAGTGTTAGAGGCTAAGTGTTAGAGGCTAAGTGTTAAACACAATACGAACAACACAACAATACTGCACTGAACAACACGATACCGCACTGAGAAACACGATACCGCACTGAACAACACGATACCGCACTGAACAACACCATGCCGCACTGAACACCATGCCACACTGAACAACACCATCCCGCACTGAACAACACCATGCCGCACTAAACAACACCATGCCGCACTGAACAACACCATGCCTCACTGAACGACACCATGCCGCACTGAAAGACACCATGCCGCACTGAACGACACCATGCCGCACTGAAAGACACCATCCCGCACTGAACACCATGCCGCACTGAACAACACCATCCTGCACTGAACAACACCATCCCGCACTGAACAACACCATGCCGCACTGAACAACATTATGCCGCACTGAACATTATGCCGCACTGAACAACACCATGCCGCACTGAACAACACCATGCCGCACTGAACAAAATTATGCCGCACTGAACAACACCATGCCGCGCTGAACAACACCATGCCGCACTGAACAACACCATCCTGCACTGAACAACACCATTCCGCATTGAACACCATGCCGCACTGAACAACACCATCCCGCACTGAACAACACCATCCCGCACTGAACAACACCATGCCGCACTGAACAACATTATGCCGCACTGAACAACATTATGCCGCACTGAACAACACCATGCCGCACTGAACAACACCATGCCGCACTGAACAACACCATGCCGCACTGAACAACATTATAACGCACTGAACAACACCATCCCGCACTGAACAACACCATGCCGCACTAAACAACATTATGCCGCACTGAACAACATTATGCCGAAATGAACAACACCATGCCGCACTGAACAACACCATGCCGCACTGAACAACACCATCCTGCACTGAACAACACCATCCCGCACTGAACAACACCATGCCGCACTGAACAACACCATGCCGCACTGAACAACACCATGCCGCAATGAACAACACCATCCCGCACTGAACAACATTATGCCGCACTGAACAACATTATGCCGCACTGAACAACATTATGCCGCACTGAACAACACCATGCCGCACTGAACAACACCATCCTGCACTGAACAACACCATCCCGCACTGAACAACACCATGCCGCACTGAACAACATTATGGCGCACTGAACAACATTATGCCGCACTGAACAACACCATGCCGCACTGAACAACACCATGCCGCACTGAACAACACCATGCCGCAATGAACAACACCATCCCGCACTGAACAACACCATGCCGCACTGAGCAACACCATGCCGCACTGAACAACACCATCCTGCACTGAACAACACCATGCCGCACTGAACAACACCATTGCGCACTGAACAACACCATGCCGCACTGAACAACATTACGCTGCACTGAACAACACCATGCCGCACTGAACAACACCATGCCGCACTGAACAACACCATGCCGCATTGAACAACACCATGCCGCATTGAACAACACCATGCCGCACTGAACAACACCATCCTGCACTGAACAACACCATGCCGCATTGAACAACACCATGCCGCACTGAACAACACCATCCTGCACTGAACAACACCATCCCGCACTGAACAACACCATCCCGCATTGAACAACACCATCCTGCACTGAACAACACCATGCCGCACTGAACAACACCATGCCGCACTGAACAACACCATTCCGCACTGAACAACACCATGCCGCACTGAACAACACCATCCTGCACTGAACAACACCATCCCGCACTGAACAACACCATGCCGCATTGAACAACACCATCCTGCACTGAACAACACCATCCTGCACTGAACAACACCATGCCGCACTGAACAACACCATGCCGCACTGAACAACACCATGCCGCACTGAACAACACCATGCCGCACTGAACAACATTATGCCGCACTGAACAACATTATGTCGCACTGAACAACACCATGCCGCACTGAACAACACCATGCCGCACTGAACAACATTATGCCGCACTGAAAAACACCATGCCGCACTGAACAACACCATCCCGCACTGAACAACACCATGCCGCATTGAACAACACCATGCCGCACTGAACAACACCATGCTGCACTGAACAACATTATGCTGCACTGAACAACACGATCCTGCATTGAACAACACCATGCCGCACTGAACAACACCATCCTGCACTGAACAACACCATCCTGCACTGAACAACACCACCCCGCACTGAACAACACGATCCCGCATTGAACAACACCATCCCGCACTGAACAACACCATGCCGCACTGAACAACACCATTCCGCACTGAACAACACCATGCCGCACTGAACAACACCATGCCGCACTGAACAACACCATGCCGCACTGAACAACACCATGCCGCACTGAACAACACCATGCCGCACTGAACAACATTATGCCGCACTGAACAACACCATGCCGCACTGAACAAGACCATCCCGCACTGAACAACACCATGCCGCATTGAACAACACCATGCCGCACTGAACAACACCATCCTGCACTGAACAACACCATCCCGCACTAAACAACACCATGCCGCACTGAACAACATTATGGCGCACTGGACAACATTATGCCGCACTGAACAACACCATGCCGCACTGAACAACACCATGCCGCACTGAACAACACCATGCCGCACTGAACAACACCATGCCGCACTGAACAACATTATGCCGCACTGAACAACACCATGCCGCACTGAACAACACCATGCCGCACTGAACAACACGATCCCGCATTGAATAACACCATCCTGCACTGAACAACACCATGCCGCACTGAACAACACCATGCCGCACTGAACAACACCATTCCGCACTGAACAACACCATGCCGCACTGAACGACACCATCCCGCACTGAACAACACCATCCCGCACTGAACAACACCATGCCGCATTAAACAACACCATGCCGCACTGAACAACACCATCCTGCACTGAACAACACCATGCCTCACTGAACAACACCACTCCGCACTGAACAACACCATGCCGCACTGAACAACATTATGCCGCACTGAACAACATTATGCCGCACTAAACAACATTATGTCGCACTGAACAACACCATGCCGCACTGAACAACACCATGCTGCACTGAACAACATTATGCCGCACTGAACAACACGATCCCGCATTGAACAACACCATCCCGCAGTGAACAACACCATCCCGCATTGAACAACACCATGCCGCACTGAACAACACCATGCTGCACTGAACAACACCATGCTGCACTGAACAACATTATGCTGCACTGAACAACACGATCCTGCACTGAACAACACCATGCCGCACTGAACAACACCATCCTGCACTGAACAACACCATGCCGCACTGAACAACACCATGCCGCACTGAACAACATTATGCCGCACTGAAAAACACCATGCCGCACTGAACAACACCATCCCGCACTGAACAACACCATGCCGCACTGAACAACACCATGCCGCACTGAACAACACCATGCTGCACTGAACAACATTATGCTGCACTGAACAACACGATCCTGCATTGAACAACACCATGCCGCACTGAACAACACCATCCTGCACTGAACAACACCATCCTGCACTGAACAACACCACCCCGCACTGAACAACACGATCCCGCATTGAACACCATCCCGCACTGAACAACACCATGCCGCACTGAACAACACCATTCCGCACTGAACAACACCATGCCGCACTGAACAACACCATGCCGCACTGAACAACACCATGCCGCACTGAACAACACCATGCCGCACTGAACAACATTATGCCGCACTGAACAACACCATGCCGCACTGAACAACACCATCCCGCACTGAACAACACCATGCCGCATTGAACAACACCATGCCGCACTGAACAACACCATCCTGCACTGAACAACACCATCCCGCACTAAACAACACCATGCCGCACTGAACAACATTATGCCGCACTGGACAACACCATGCCGCACTGAACAACACCATGCCGCACTGAACAACACCATGCCGCACTGAACAACACCATGCCGCACTGAACAACATTATGCCGCACTGAACAACACCATGCCGCACTGAACAACACCATGCCGCACTGAACAACACGATCCCGCATTGAACAACACCATCCTGCACTGAACAACACCATGCCGCACTGAACAACACCATGCCGCACTGAACAACACCATTCCGCACTGAACAACACCATGCCGCACTGAACAACACCATCCTGCACTGAACAACACCATCCCGCACTGAACAACACCATGCCGCATTGAACAACACCATGCCGCACTGAACAACACCATCCCGCACTGAACAACACCATGCCGCATTGAACAACACCATGCCGCACTGAACAACACCATCCTGCACTGAACAACACCATCCCGCACTGAACAACACCATGCCGCACTGAACAACATTATGGCGCACTGAACAACATTATGCCGCACTGAACAACACCATGCCGCACTGAACAACACCATGCCGCACTGAACAACACCATGCCGCACTGAACAACATTATGCCGCACTGAACAACATTATGCCGCACTGAACAACACCATGCCGCACTGAACAACACCATGCCGCACTGAACAACACCATGCCGCACTGAACAACACGACGTCGCACTGAACAACACGACGCCGCACAGAACAACACGACGCCGCACAGAATAACACAATACCGCACAGAACAACACAATACCGCACAAACAGTTTTAGATAATATTACGTCGCAGTCATGTGACGCGGACATGACGTCAATAGGCGGAACTCACGGCAAAATTATAATCCGTGGGCGTGGCTTGCAACAGGAAGTAGGAAAGCGGCAGTTCTGGCAAACAAGACACAGCTGTTAGTAACACGATGACTAACAAGGCAAATATTTTTGTTTTCAGCTTGCAACTTGACCGTCTAGAGCGTACAAGGTAATTACAACTGTTTTTTTTTAGCCCTGAAAAGCGAGGGAGTGTGGCGTTTGGGAGGAATGTCGAACTCGGCGTCTGCTTCCAGCCACAGACGCCAAATTTCGACGATTATTTCGACTGGTCAACGGTTGTAAATTATTGCGTTGACTAAAAACTTTATTTAACTCTACTCTTAACTTTGCCGTTTCAGATATGCGGGTATTACACCGCGGAAATGACGTCAATAGGCTGAACTCTCGCCAAAATTCAAATCTGTGGGCGCAATGGCCTTGAGCGAGACACCGGATACAAACACGACGATTATCAACAGAAATATCTTTATTTTCCGCTTGCAAGTGGACCGTCTAGAGCGTACACGGTAAGTACAACTCATTGTGTTTAAAAAGATTTACGTTTGTGTAGTTTGCGTTGCGTTGTATCTGTGAATGTTGGTTGAGGCTAAATGTTAATGTTTAATTTCATTCCTTTAGGTTCCACGGTGTTTGTTGGCTGTATGTTTTCCACTGCAAGAAGAGGCTCGTATCATTGACCAGCAGGAGCTACAATGGTGAGTACCCCTTTCGTCTTCCATTTATGTTAAACACTTCCTATTTCATGTCTAACAGTACTCGATTTAACAAATAACCATAAATAAATACAGTGTGGGCAGTCACGTTAACATATGTGATTATCCTGCCTAATATGTTTATCACAAATATGTCACTAATCACTAATATGTTTATTTGTTTATCACAACACCTTTGGACCTTCAGCAATCGATTATTTCCCTTCATCTACATAGAGACAGAACGATGGTGTCTTAAACATCTCATTCATTTCACCAAATAACTTCACGCAGGTGGATAACGGCCGTCTCGGTCACGCTATGTGTCGTGATGCAGTTTTGAAGAACCAAATGCATTTATTCAATGACTAAGTCAAGCTAGTTCTATGTTTATGATGTTGTAAGTTACGGTACCGATTGAAGTTGAGTTCGAAGCCAGTGGAAAACAGCGCTGCGTTTGTGCTCTCCAGGTACAAATGTTGTGATCTCTGACTGACGACCGGGCGAGACTCGAGTAAGAGATGTCCAAACGAGCTCCGGCAGGGCGGGCCAAGGCGGAGCGAACGGACGCCCTTCAGGCCGCCAATGACGAGCTGAGAACCAAACTGATGGACGTCCAGTTAGAACTTCAGCAGGAGAAGAACAAGGTGAAAACCTCAACAGACAGACACTGCCTGCCTCCCTGCCTGCCTCCCTGCCTGCCTCCCTGCCTGCCTCCCTCCCTCCCAGTTTTCCCGATGTAGATTAGACATGCGTGTGCCATGACTGTGTCAGCCTACATCAACAAATGCACCGAGGACGTCAGCACCACTAAGAATATCATCACCCGGGGCAACCAACGACCCTGGATGACTGAGGAGGTACGTCAAACGCTACGAGCGCGGAACTCTGCCTTCAAGTCTGGCGACAAGGAGACACTGAGGACAGCGAGAGCCAACTTGAACCGTGCCATCAGGATAGCGAAGCGAGACCGCAGTCGAAAATTTCAGGATCGTTTCCACGACGTCAAAAACATCAGGAGTATGTGGCAAGGCATACGGGCGATTACAGACTACAACTCACCCTCCCCCCCCCCCGGTGGGTGTAGTTGATGCTGACTTTCTAAATGGTCTAAATAACTTCTTTGGGAGGTTCGAGGCACTAAACGGCACTCCAGCAGTTAAAACTGTCCCCCATCAGGAAGAGGAGGTACTCTGCCTTGACTCCGCCGATGTGTTGAAGACCCTGAGGAGAGTCAACCCCTGTAAGGCCCCTGGCCCCGACAACATTCCTGGGCGTGTGTTCAGGGAATGTGCAAGTCATCTGGCTGGGGTCATCACAGACATTTTTAACACCTCGCTGGGCCAAGCCACAGTGCCGGCGTGCTTTAAGACTGCCTCCATCATTCCGGTGCCGAAGAAACCTCAAATCACCTCATTTAATGATTACCGGCCTGTTGCACTGACTCCGGTTATGATGAAGTGCTTCGAAAGGCTGCTTAAAGGTCACATCGTTTCCAGACTCCCCCTATTATTTGACCCGTTCCAGTTTGCCGACCGGCAAAACCGCTCCACTCAGGACGCCATCTCCTCCGTTCTTCACCTGAGCCTGGCTCACCTGGAGGAGAAGAACACCCATGTGCGGAGGCTGTTCCTGGACTTCAGCTCAGCGTTTAACACCATCATCCCACAGCATCTGGTAGGAAAATTGGAACACCTGGGCTTCAACACCCCCCTTCGCAACTGGCTGCTAGACTTCCTCACCAACAGACCTCAGTCAGTCCGGGTCGGACAGAACACCTCTGATGTCATCACCCTCAGCACAGGCTCCCTTCAGGGCTGCGTCCTGAGCCCCCTGCTGTGCACCCTGATGACACACGACTGCGTCCTCAGGTTCACCACCAATCACATCGTGAAGTCAGCAGACGACACAACGGTGGTGGGGCTCATCAGAGACAACAACGACCTGGACTACAGAGAGGAGGTGGAGCAGCTGGTGGGCTGGTGCAGAGAAAACAGCCTGATCCTGAATGAGGAGAAGATGAAGGAGATCATCGTCGACTTCAGGAAAAAACAGCCTCACCACGCTCCACTGATCATCAACAGCTCAGCTGTGGAGGTGGTCAGCACCACCAAATTCCTGGGGGTCCACATCACAGAAGACCTCACCTGGACTATGAACACTACGGCACTGGTCAAGAGGGCACAGAAGCGCTTGTACTTCCTGCGGAGGATGAGGAGAGCCCACCTGCCCCCACCCATCATGAGGACGTTCTACAGGAGCACCATAGAGAGCATTCTGACAAGCTGTCTCTCTGTGTGGTGTGGAGGCTGCACCGCCTCCGATTGGAAGAACGTGAGGAGAGTGGTGAGGACAGCAGAGAGGATCATAGGGGCTCCTCTTCCCTCCATTCAGGACATTTCATCTCAGCGCTGCATGTCCCGTGCCCGTAACATCATCAATGACCCATCACACCCCCACCATGGACTGTTCTCCCTGCTGCCCTCTGGGAAGAGGTTTGCAGCATCCGCTGCAGGTCCACCAGGTTCTGCAACAGCTTTTTCCCTGCTGTCATCAGACTGTTGAACACTAGAACTGTTGAGCTCTAAACTGAACTCTGCATCACACATTCACAGAACTGTACTTTATGACACTACGGACCTCTATCTTGCACTATCTCGCACTACCAACTTTACTGAACTTGTATAAACCCTTTAAATAGAAGTTTAATACATGGTTTAGCATTCCTCTGCACACTCTTGAATACTGTTTTGCCTACTTGCACTATTGCATAATTATCACTGCTGCACTTTATACTTATTTTTAATATATATATATATAGTATATATGTATATATATATATATTTTCATAGGATATGTTACTTCTATTCAACTGCAATATCACTACTTTGTTGTAAGACGTATGCAACGGAATTTCGTTTTGTATGCACCATGTGCAGACAAGATGACAATAAAGTTTGTCTAAGTCTAAGTCATGTCAGGTCAGCTGTCTGGAGAGAGAGAGAAGTCAGGACCTGCGGGCGGAGCACCACCGTGCCACCGCCGCCATGACGGAACTCAAAAGCAAACTCCATGAGGAGAAGCAGAAAGAGTTAGCCATTACCAGGGAGACATTACTGCGGCAGCATGAAATGGAGCTGATGAGAGTGATCAAAATCAAAGATGGAGAGATCCAGCGACTGAATGCCTTGGTCCTCAGCCTGAGGGACGGCTCCATGGACAAGGTGATCCGCTCTATCCGTGTCTGACTATCCGCACGCCACGTCGGGCTTCGATGCGGCCGCTACCGTATTGTGTAGCTTGTCCCCAGTAAGCGTCGCGGCGCTCCGTTGCGGTCTCAACGGCCCGGTGTGGCGCAATGTCTGCTCAGGTGAGGAGGGGGGGCGCTTTGCTGGCGGAGGTGGAGGAGACGCGGCGGTGTCGGGAGACCGAGCGGTGTCGCCTCCACCAGGAGCGCGGAAGAAGCCCTGGCAGCGGCCCAGCAGGCCTGGCAGTCCCGAGCGGCCGAGCTCCGATCGGCTCATCACCAGCATCGGGAGGAGCTGAGCCGAACCAAGAGAGACTGCGAGAGGGAGATCCGCCGACTGGTAGGACTGATCAGATGCGCGGTGCGTGGCTATGTTCCCAATTTCGTTGTATACCTGCAGTGCAATGACACCTAAGGCATTCTATTCTATTCTATTTCACAAGAAGAAAATGTCCGGTTGCTCGCTTCGCTTTTGTCACAGCAAAGGTGTTCTAGTCGATTCAAGAAAAAAATTGGCCGGTTGCTCTCTTTGTTTTTGTCACAATTCTGGCAAATGAGTTTGCCCGCCTGCCTGAGCGCTCCCCGTTTGTACATCCAGACGGATGAGATCAAGCTGAAAGACAGAGCGGTTAGTGTTTTGGATGAAGCCCTGGGGCCGGCCACGTCCACCGCCTTCAGCTGCAGACTCAGGCTGCCGAGCAGCAGATCGCTGCCCTGAGGGATTCCCAAAGGGCGGGCCTAAACTACCCTGGAAGTGGGGTCAACGCCGCTACTAGCAATCCTCTTCATTGCGTAAGCCACCTCATCACACACTTGCAGTACGCATGACTTAGTTCGTTGCTGGAGGAAGGTAGCACAAAAACAGTTTTGAACTTTGAACGAGTGCTTGTGTGTGTGTGTTGCGGGGCGTTTTCAGTCTCAGGAGGATCGGGACACGCGACGGTTTCATCTGAAAATCGCTGAGCTCAGCGCAGTCATCAGGAAACTGGAGGATCGAAACGCCCTGCTTTCTGAAGAGCGCAATGAACTGGTAATTTATTGACGGCACGCTTGAAGGTTTGCGCTACGTTTGATGCGCGCCATCCAGCGAGGCACCCATTGCGCTTGCTTATTAGTTGAGCGGCGCGGCGAGTCGGTTGCCTGGTAGATGTCTTTTATTGGGAGCCAAAGCCACGATTCCGTTCAAACCGATGCAAAAGGAATGGATACGTTCTGGCCCGCGTGTTGTGCGTCTTTCACATCCCGCACTTCATGCTTGCAGCTAAAGCGACTGAGAGAAACAGAAAGCCAGTTTCTGCCACTCCTGTACAAAAACAAACGCCTGAGCAGGAAGAATGAAGAACTCTCGCTGGTGCTGTGTCGCCTTGAAAACAAAGTGCGCTTTGTCACCCAGGAGAACGAGGAGATGGCAAGCTTGGTAAGTCGACGCGGACAACGGCGGCGTGCCAACAGAGTCCACTGCATTTGTGTTCCACAGAGAAGGCCTAGTTCGCTCAATGACCTGGACCGCGGTTGCGGCCAGCAGGACGGTGAAATGGAGTTCCTTCAAGTTGTGGAGCAGCGGCACATCATCGACGACTTGTCCAAGGTCTTCAGGCAGGCGACTCGGTGCACGTACGGCAGCGCCGCGCTCGCTCGCTGTCGCCAGGAAACCTTTTCCGTCCAAAGCTTGGCCGGCGGCCGCCATCCAAAAAATTGGCCCCTTAAATTCCGACCTTTCAAGCAGGAGCATTGTGCGCACGCGTTTGAACACGCTTTAGACTTGTTTTGCCGTTTTCAGCAGCTCAAAGCTCCCGTTTTGTCAGCGCCTTTGCCACTCGCTGTGCGCTGAAAACGACGGACTTGCCCGGCTGCTCAGCCCGTCAACCATGAGCCGCGAGCGCGACGTCATTGTCCGTAGGCAGCTAGTGGCAAAATGCACCCTGTTAGAGTTGCGCTCGCTCCAACTTATTTTGCAAGAACCACACGGGAGACAAGTAAGTTCTTTTGGACACCTGCAGGTGGAGAGTCCATCCGTTGTACGAATGAAGTCTGACTCTCGGCTCCTGCACGAGCATTTTAATTAAGAGAAACAGGGTGGGTGTAAGAGTGGATTGAATAGAGGAAGCCCTTGACCTCTAGTCAAAACATAGCAAGGGGTGTTTTACGACTTTGTGTAGGAAGGGATAAGCGATAGGGATAAATAAGGGATAAATAATATTATTTATTACAGGTCGCAGTCAAAGTCAAAGCAACACAATGATACGATAAAGATAATCTGGAAAACCCTGACACACCCTGTAGTTGTCACTTTTGGAAAAGACGAGCGTCCCTCCAATCATCGCCGGTGACGTGTTTTTCAGGCTCTGGAGACAGGAGCTCATGTCAGAAATGTCATTGTGAGTCGCGTTTGTTTCTGCGCCGGAGCCGTTCGTTCCCTTTGCATCCAAAGAATCTCAAAGGCGGATTATTTGTGTCGACAGGAGAGAGATTTGCTGCTACGATACCGACGTCGAGAATCTCTGAGGAGGAACAAAGCGTGAGGTCCTGCAAGGTGAGTCTGTTTGTTTGCGGCTGCTTGGTGTTGCGCAAGATGAAATGGCCTTTTTCTCGCTATCGTTCCTCTCGTCGATTCATCGTGAGGTGTCGCTTCAGTTTGTTCAGAGAGATGTTTGCTTCCGCGCCCGCAGGTCATCGAAACATTTTACGGCTACGACGAAGACGTGTTGGTGGACTCGGACGGATCGTCCTTGTCTTTTCACACCGACAGAACCCCCGACACGGAACCCGAAGAGGTAGCCCGCCATTTCTGCCAGCGTATTGGCACCAAACATTCCTCTTCAGCCTGGAATCGGACTCGTCTTTGCGTCGCGGGTGCTTTGTCGCCGGTCTGACTGATTCTGGTACTAGTGCTGTGTTGCATTGGTGTGTGCATGAAGAGGCGGAGCTTCGCTACCGCCAGCTGACGCAAGAATATCAAGCGCTGCAACGAGCCTACGCTCTGCTAGCCCAGACCAGCGAAAGGGGACTACGACGCCGAGAAGGAGATCAAGGTGGCGCCCCTTCCCGCAACCCCCGGCCGGGTCGCAGCCTCCCCGTTCTCACCCAGCCTCGGGTGTTCTCTGGTCTGAAAGGAGGAGGAGGAGCCTCCCTCCTCCTCCTTTCAGACCAGAGAAAAGCTGATGGTAGAAATGGGTCACTATCAAAGCAGAGTAGCAGATCTGGAGTCAGCGCTGAAGCAACAAGGACAGGTAAGCTCATCAATGAGCACACCTTTTTCTCAGACAAAATAGCTACATTCTTCAGTCACTCATCCGTCTGGCATTACTGGACCAACCCCCCCCCCCCCCCCCCCCAAACGTGGCTGGGAAAATGCGGAGAAAAGCAAATGTCATTTTCCAGTCAACCAAAGAATTTGTAGATGAAAATGACACAACATTCCAAAGCTGTCCACGCGTTTGTCTCTTCTAGAATGTCAAGTGGGTGGAGGAGAAGCAGCTGCTGCGTCAGAGCAATCAGCAGTTGGCCGAAAAGGTGACGGAAAGAAAGGCGCTGGGCGGAGTCGCTTGGCGTCACACCTGTCGGGAAGCCCCGCAGATGAGGTCTGACTGTCTTTTCAGGTCAGGCGGATGGAGGCGGAAGAAGCGCGTCTGAAAGAGCACATCCAGGATATCCGAGACCAAAACGAACTGCTTGAGTTCCGCATCCTGGAGCTGGAGGTGGGAAGACTCGCACAAGCGTGTTGAGGCCAGAGATGTGACGGACGGACGGACGGACGGACGGATGCATGCCTCTGCCTTTCAGGAGAGGGAGTGGCGCTCCCCCGTCTTGAAGTTTCTGCAAGTCCGTTTCCCAGACGGCCTCAGCCCTTTGCAGATCTACTGCGAGGCCGAGGGCGTGAGCGTACGTAAGGCGTCCCTCGCAACCCTAACCTTAACCCGAGGTCCCAGAACACCTTACATTGCTCCTTGCGCCTTTCCCCCGGACATCGTCATCAGTGATCTGATGAAGAAGCTGGACATCCTGGGCTATAACGCCGTAAGTGTATGTCGAACTCCTTATGTTCGCACTCCACGAGACTCGGCGGCTCAAATGTGACTTTTGGAAGGCTTTGCGCTGAAAGAAGCTTGTTGACGCTGTGCCTTTGGGCTCTTGCAGAATCTCACCAACGAGGAGCAGGTGGTCGTGATTCACGCCAGGACCCTTCTCACCCTAGCCGAGAAGGTAACGCGCACGTCCACGCACGCTCTCGCATTCTGCTTATGTGACAGCAGCCTTTCCTCAGTGGTTAGAATACATCAAAGTGACCAAGTCAGCACTTCAACAGAAGATGTTGGACATTGAAAGTGAGAAGGTAGACAGACACGCGACATCAGCCAAGGGGAACTCCGGCAATGTGCCCCAACAATTCTGACCTTGAGCTGTGCTAGGATATGTTCTGCAAGCAGAAGGGCTACCTGGATGAAGAGTTGGACTTCAGGAAGTGTTCCATGGACCAGGCTCATAAGGTAAGCCGCCCTCAAATCTCCCGCCGGACCACTGATGGACGAGGATTGCGGCCCAGAGGATCCTGGAGCTGGAGGCCATGTTGTACGAGGCGCTACCGCAGCGGGACTGCCCCGCCACGGACGGCGAAAAAGCCAGCCACGCTGGCGTGAATGACGTGCTGACGGCGGATCAGAGAGAAGAGCTTAGGAGCGCCGTGGACCAATGGAAGCGAGCCCTGATGTGCGAGTTGAGGGAGCGCGACGCTTGCATCCTCCAAGAGAGAATGGATCTGCTGCACAGCGCGCAACAGGTAAGGGCCCAAAGCCAGCCCGGCACTTACTTGCACGCTTACTGGCTTTTGAATGCCACTTTCCATTTGTCCGTCCTAGAGGAACAAAGAGCTGAAAGAATTCATCGAAGCTCAGAAGAGACAAATCAAACAATTGGAGGAGAAGTTTCTGTTTCTCTTTCTATTCTTCTCCTTGGCCTTCATTCTGTGGCCCTAACACCAGCTGGTGAGTGAGCTCCAGCGGCACCGCACTCGACACCTCCGATACACTGCCAGCCGGTCTCAGACGTTGGCAGACGCTCCGATGCCAACGTATACCCCCCGCCACGGTGACAGAGGCACCGCGTCACACCGGCGCTCATCCAATCAGAAGGCAGGAAAAGCAAATTCACATGCAGGGCACTTTTGAACCAGAAGAGAGCGCCACAAAAAACGGTTGTTGCCCCAAACGCGCACTAAAAAGGGTCAGAATAACAAGAGTCCCACTGGCCAGCCGGGGCCACCCGTCCAGCTGTTTCTTCAGGGGGGAAAAAAATTGGAGTCACCGGTGAGTACATTTTGCATTTAGCTCTGCTTTTCTGCTGCTGTCTTCAAGTGTGTGGCATCCTGCGATCAAAGATTCAGCCAACCCCAAAGCGGTTGACCTCAACGTCCCACCACCATGCCTACCAGAGCAGGTGACGTGATGCTTTGGACATCCTTCCGTCTCAGATGCCCAAAAGTACTCTTTGCCACATCTGCGGCAATACGGTGTCTTTTCAAAGGTGCAAATAAATCCAGCGTGGGCGGAACACGCACGTCTTCGGTTTTTCCCGCTTTGTTTGTGTGACAGCTGTTGTGAAAATTTTATACAAATAAAGTTGTATAGTACAGGTTTGGCCAAGCCGCAACTCCCGAACCGCATGCGGCTCTTTTATGTTCATATCAACATTTGTGTGTGTGTGTGTGTGTGTGTGTGGGGGGGGGGGGGTTGTGCGTGTTGGCTTCACTTGAGTTCAATTTGGTATTTTGGTCAAAAGCGCATGTGGTGAAATTCCACAAAGTAGGATGGGCAAACACATTTCTTTAAACTATGAGTGTCAATTGGGCTCTCGAAATGGCAGGGAAAAGATGCACAGCAAAACGAAAATACGTAGATGAACACAGGACGTTTTAATCAGAGTGGGAAAGTTTCTATTTTTTGTTGAACGTGATGGCAAACCATTCTGCCTGATATGTCAGACCTCAGCGCATTTCAAAGATTCAAATCTTCAGCGCCATGCACTTCAGCTCACTCCATGCTAACATTGATCAGGCGTCGAACCCGCATCATCATGCTTAAGAGGTGGCCATGCTAACCAGTGCGCCATTATGTCAACGCATAATAACTAAGTCTACTGGTCAAAACAGCGGTTACTATATGACGTCGCTACGTCGTGGTCACGTGACGCAGACAAGACGTCAATGGACGTGGGCAGAGTTAACTTGTTTAAAAGGGAGTAGGCAGAAGAAATATTTAATTTATTTAAATCTATTTTGAGTGCACACCATTATGCCAATGCATAACAACTGTAAATCTACTAAACAAAACAGCGGTTGCTATATGACATCTGCCACGTCGTGGTCACGTGACATACGTGACGTCGATGGGCGTAACTTTCGCCGGAATTCAAATCCGCGGGGAGAGTTAACTTGTTTAAAAGAGAGTGGGCAGAAGAATTATTTAATTTATTTAAATCTATTTGGTGTGTGCGCCATTATGTCAATGCATAACAACTGTAAGTCTACTAAACAAAACAGCGGTTGCTATATGACGTCTGCCACGTCGTGGTCACGTGACGCGGACGTGACGTCGACGCCTACTTTACATCCCACCGATCACAGGACCCCTCGGCTGCATAACCGTGCCCCCTTCCCAACCAATCGGATTTGCTATACGCGAAAACGACGCCAATGGAAAGAGCTTCCGCCCAAATTTAAATCCGTGGGCGTGGCTCGCAGCAGGAAGTAGGAAAATGGCGGCGATGTTGACAAAGACACAGCGGATGGTAACATACGACTAACAAGAGAAATATTTTTATTTTCTGCTTGCAACTGGACCGTCCAGAGCGTACACGGTAAGTACAACTCATCGTTTTTAAAAAGAAGTACTTTTGTTGCCCTGAAAAGCGAGTGAGCGTGGCGTTTGTGGGGGACGTCGAATTTCGACGATTCTTTCTGGTCAACGGTTGTAAATGATTGTGTTGATTAAAAAAGAAAACTTGATGTAACTCTACTTTTAACTGCCGTTTCAGATAGATTTGGAATTGCATCACATCCAATTTTGCCTAGAGCGTACACGGTAAGTAACACTCGTTGTGTTTAAGGAGATTTACGTTTGTAATAGCAGAAGTGTAGCCGCGTTGCGTTGTACGTGTGAATGTTGGTCCGGGCGAAATGTTAATGTTTAATTTCATTCCTTTAGGTTCCACGGTGTTTGTTGGCTGCAAGTTTTCCACTGCAAGAAGAGGCTCATATCATTGACCAGGAGCGAGCTACAATGGTGAGTAGCCATAACATTTATGTTAAACACTTCCTATTTCATGTCTAACAGGACTTGATTTAACAAATAACCATAAATAAATACAGTGTGGGCACTGAAGTTAACATATGTGATTATACTGCCTAATCTGTCACCGAGTAGATTGTTGCAAAGTAATATAAGATCCAAAGTTGTAATTCAGAATAGTTTTCAAAAGAAGGCCATTAGAATTATATACAAGTCTGATTACCCTGAACAAGCTATTAATTAAATCACAAATTCTTCAATTCAAAGATTTGGTAGATTATCAGACAAATAATGTCTAACAGTAATTGATTTAACACATCACGATAAGTAGATTGAGTGTGGGCACTCTCAAGTTAACATATGTGATTATACTGCCTAATCTGTTACAGAGTATGTTGTTGCCAAGTAATGTAGAATAGATCCAAAGTAGTAATCCAGAATAGTTTTGAAGAGGCCATTAGAATGATAAACAAATCTGATTACCTTGAACATAATAACAAGCTAAGTGTTTAATATGTCCTATGAAGTCAAAATTGGGCACCATCATGTGGTGAAATTTGGAATTGCATCACATCCAATTTTGCCTGGGAACAAACAGATTACATAAATCTTAGTTTTGAATAAGCCACTCCTTCTCAAACAAGTAAACTCTGCCCATTTTGCGCAGTAGATGTTCTGTTAATATCTAGTATTTATACAAAGTCATAATTTAAATTGCTTTCAACCTTCATTCATCGGTTCAACCAACATTACTCGCTCTTATTACCAACTTGTATTGATTTAACTAAGCGTTTAATACTTCCTATCAGGTCTCAAATCGAGATTTGGCAAAATACAATTTCAGCAAATCCAATTTTGCCAGGGAACAAAAATAGATTAAATAAACTAAATAAGTCCTCTTCCCATTAAATAAATCAGAAAAGTCTGTCTTGTAACCAGTCCTCTTCAAACAAGTAAAGTCTGCCCATTTTGTGCCGTAGATTTTGTGTCTATGCCTAGTATTTAAACAAAATCATAATTTAAACGACTTCTTTCCTTCATTCACTTTGGAAATTTGGAATTGCAGCAAATCGAATTTTGGCAGGGAACAAAAATAGATCAATTAAACTAAATAAGTCTTCTTCCCATTAAATAAATTAAAAAAGTCTGTCTTGTAACCAGTCCTTTTCAAACAAGTAAAGTCTGCCCATTTTGTGCCGTCGATTTTGTGTTAATGCCTAGTATTTATACAAAATCATAATTTAAAGGACTTCATTCCTTCATTCACTTTGGAAATTTGGAATTGCAGCACATCAAATTTTGCCTGGGAAGAAAAGTAGATTAAATAAATTTAATAAGTCTTACTACTTCCCATTAAATAAATTAAATACGTCTTACTTGTTCCCACTCCTTTTCAAAACAGTAGTTTAAAACGAGGGCCCTTCACTCAATCTTTAACCCCAACCCCGCACGTTGTGTTGTATCTGTGAATGTTGGTTGTGGCCAAATGATAGTTTTCTTTCATTCGTTTAGGTTCCAAGAAAACTTGATGTAACTCTACTTTTAACTGCCGTTTCAGATAAGCGGGTATTACGTCGCAGTCATGTGCCGTGGATATGACGTAATTGCCCGAACCTCCGCCAAAATTCAAATCTGTTGGCGCGATGGCCGTGAGCCACTGAGCAGCGACGATTATCAACAGAAATATCTTTATTTTCTGCTTCCAACTGGACCGTCTAGAGCGTACACGGTAAGTAACACTCATTGTGTTTAAGGAGATTTACGTTTGTAATAGCAGAAGTGTAGCCGCGTTGCGTTGTACGTGTGAAAATTGGTCGAGGCGAAATGTTAATGTTTAATTTCATTCCTTTAGGTTCCACGGTGTTTGTTGGCTGCAAGTTTTCCACTGCAAGAAGAGGCTCGTATCATTGACCAGGAGCGAGCTACAATGGTGAGTAGCCATAACATTTATGTTAAACACTTCCTATTTCATGTCTAACAGTACTTGATTTAACAAATAACCATAAATAAATACAGTGTGGGCACTGAAGTTAACATATGTGATTATACTGCCTAATCTGTCACGGAGTAGATTGTTGCAAAGTAATATAAGATCCAAAGTTGTAATTCAGAATAGTTTTCAAAAGAAGGCCATTAGAATTATATACAAGTCTGATTACCCTTAACATAACAACAAGCTATTAATTAAATCACAAATTCTTCAATTCAAAGATTTGGTAGATTATCAGACAAATAATGTCTAACAGTAATTGATTTAACACATCACGATAAGTAGATTGAGTGTGGGCACTCTCAAGTTAACATATGTGATTATACTGCCTAATCTGTTACAGAGTATGTTGTTGCCAAGTAATGTAGAATAGATCCAAAGTAGTAATCCAGAATAGTTTTGAAGAGGCCATTAGAATGATAAACAAATCTGATTACCTTGAACATAATAACAAGCTAAGTGTTTAATATGTCCTATGAAGTCAAAATTGGGCACCATCATGTGGTGAAATTTGGAATTGCATCACATCCAATTTTGCCTGGGAACAAACAGATTACATAAATCTTAGTTTTGAATAAGCCACTCCTTCTCAAACAAGTAAACTCTGCCCATTTTGCGCAGTAGATGTTCTGTTAATATCTAGTATTTATACAAAGTCATAATTTAAATTGCTTTCAACCTTCATTCATCGGTTCAACCAACATTACTCGCTCTTATTACCAACTTGTATTGATTTAACTAAGCGTTTAATACTTCCTATCAGGTCTCAAATCGAGATTTGGCAAAATACAATTTCAGCAAATCCAATTTTGCCAGGGAACAAAAATAGATTAAATAAACTAAATAAGTCCTCTTCCCATTAAATAAATCAGAAAAGTCTGTCTTGTAACCAGTCCTCTTCAAACAAGTAAAGTCTGCCCATTTTGTGCCGTAGATTTTGTGTCTATGCCTAGTATTTAAACAAAATCATAATTTAAACGACTTCTTTCCTTCATTCACTTTGGAAATTTGGAATTGCAGCAAATCGAATTTTGGCAGGGAACAAAAATAGATCAATTAAACTAAATAAGTCTTCTTCCCATTAAATAAATTAAAAAAGTCTGTCTTGTAACCAGTCCTTTTCAAACAAGTAAAGTCTGCCCATTTTGTGCCGTCGATTTTGTGTTAATGCCTAGTATTTATACAAAATCATAATTTAAAGGACTTCATTCCTTCATTCACTTTGGAAATTTGGAATTGCAGCACATCAAATTTTGCCTGGGAAGAAAAGTAGATTAAATAAATTTAATAAGTCTTACTACTTCCCATTAAATAAATTAAATACGTCTTACTTGTTCCCACTCCTTTTCAAAACAGTAGTTTAAAACGAGGGCCCTTCACTCAATCTTTAACCCCAACCCCGCACGTTGTGTTGTATCTGTGAATGTTGGTTGTGGCCAAATGATAGTTTTCTTTCATTCGTTTAGGTTCCAAGAAAACTTGATGTAACTCTACTTTTAACTGCCGTTTCAGATAAGCGGGTATTACGTCGCAGTCATGTGCCGTGGATATGACGTAATTGCCCGAACCTCCGCCAAAATTCAAATCTGTTGGCGCGATGGCCGTGAGCCACTGAGCAGCGACGATTATCAACAGAAATATCTTTATTTTCTGCTTGCAACTGGACCGTCTAGAGCGTACACGGTAAGTAACACTCATTGTGTTTAAGGAGATTTACGTTTGTAATAGCAGAAGTGTAGCCGCGTTGCGTTGTACGTGTGAAAATTGGTCGAGGCGAAATGTTAATGTTTAATTTCATTCCTTTAGGTTCCACGGTGTTTGTTGGCTGCAAGTTTTCCACTGCAAGAAGAGGCTCGTATCATTGACCAGGAGCGAGCTACAATGGTGAGTAGCCATAACATTTATGTTAAACACTTCCTATTTCATGTCTAACAGTACTTGATTTAACAAATAACCATAAATAAATACAGTGTGGGCACTGAAGTTAACATATGTGATTATACTGCCTAATCTGTCACGGAGTAGATTGTTGCAAAGTAATATAAGATCCAAAGTTGTAATTCAGAATAGTTTTCAAAAGAAGGCCATTAGAATTATATACAAGTCTGATTACCCTGAACAAGCTATTAATTAAATCACAAATTCTTCAATTCAAAGATTTGGTAGATTATAAGACAAATAATGTCTAACAGTAATTGATTTAACACATCACGATAAGTAGATTGAGTGTGGGCACTCTCAAGTTAACAGATATGATTATACTGCCTAATCTGTTACAGAGTATGTTGTTGCCAAGTAATGTAGAATAGATCCAAAGTAGTAATCCAGAATAGTTTTGAAGAGGCCATTAGAATAATAAACAAATCTGATTACCTTGAACATAATAACAAGCTAAGTGTTTAATATGTCCTATGAAGTCAAAATTGGGCACCATCATGTGGTGAAATTTGGAATTGCATCACATCCAATTTTGCCTGGGAACAAACAGATTAAATAAATCTTAGTTTTGAATAAGCCACTCCTTCTCAAACAAGTAAACTCTGCCCATTTCGCGCAGTAGATGTTCTGTTAATATCTAGTATTTATACAAAGTCATAATTTAAATTGCTTTCAACCTTCATTCATCGGTTCAACCAACATTACTCGCTCTTATTACCAACTTGTATTGATTTAACTAAGCGTTTAATACTTCCTATCAGGTCTCAAGGCAAGATTTGGCAAAATACAATTTCAGCAAATCCAATTTTGCCAGGGAACAAAAATAGATTAAATAAACTAAATAAGTCTTCTTCCCATTAAATAAATCAGAAAAGTCTGTCTTGTAACCAGTCCTCTTCAAACAAGTAAAGTCTGCCCATTTTGTGCCGTAGATTTTGTGTCTATGCCTAGTATTTAAACAAAATCATAATTTAAACGACTTCTTTCCTTCATTCACTTTGGAAATTTGGAATTGCAGCAAATCGAATTTTGCCAGGGAACAAAAATAGATCAATTAAACTAAATAAGTCTTCTTCCCATTAAATAAATTAAAAAAGTCTGTCTTGTAACCAGTCCTTTTCAAACAAGTAAAGTCTGCCCATTTTGTGCCGTCGATTTTGTGTTAATGCCTAGTATTTATACAAAATCATAATTTAAAGGACTTCATTCCTTCATTCACTTTGGAAATTTGGAATTGCAGCACATCAAATTTTGCCTGGGAAGAAAAGTAGATTAAATAAATTTAATAAGTCTTACTACTTCCCATTAAATAAATTAAATACGTCTTACTTGTTCCCACTCCTTTACAAAAAAGTAGTTTAAAACGAGGTCCCTTCACTCAACCTTTAACCCTATTTATTCACCTTCTAGGCTAAGTGTTAAAGGCTAAGTGTTAAAGGCTAAGTGTTAAAGGCTAAGTGTTAGAGGCTAAGTGCCAGAGGCTAGGCGCCAGAGGCGAGTTTTTGTGGGCTGAAGTTTTAGTGGGGTTAGTGTGAATACAATCCAAAAGAATACAACAGAATACAATACAATAGAATATAATACATAGATTAAATTCAATAGCTCTTACTACTTCCCATTAAATAAATTAAATACGTCTTACTTGTTCCCAATCCTTTTCAAAAAAGTAGTTTAAAACGAGGGCCCTTCACTCAACCTTTAACCTCAACCCCGCACGTCACATTGTGTTGTATCTGTGAATGTTGGTTGTGGCCAAATGATAGTTTTCTTTCATTCGTTTAGGTTCCACGGTGTTTGTTGGCTATGT